>NC_041393.1:216492121-216508979 GCF_002162155.2 Triticum dicoccoides | reverse complement strand
ATGGAGCATTATACGGAGATCGCCTCGGCAGAGGGAGTGGCCGTAGAGGTGAAGATTCCTCTTCAAACCATGGGCCCACTCCCTACCGCCGGTTCCATCATCGAGATCTCGCCTTCCTCCTCGAGCACGCTGGCCATGGCGCTGTTGCCGCCTGGAGCTAGAGCCCCTGGCCTATCCCTGACGACGGACGCTGAGCTTGTCGAGGAGCTTCAACATATCCTGGCTCCACTTTATTAGGAAGCTGGGGAGGCTGATGACTCGGTCGCCGTCGCCATGGACTTGTCCTTCATGGAATCCATGGCAGCGGGCGTAAAGGAGATGTAGGATCGGCACAACCAGAAGTGGCTGGCTCTCAAGGAACGGCGTAAATCCGTCCACAAGATGAGCTAGAACCTGAAGGACAAGGGCTTGGAGCTGCGTGAGTGGCATGACAAGCAATTCAAGGTGCTCCTGAGGCAGCAAGAGATGCTCTAGGTGACGCAGGAGGATGTCATGGCTCGCGAGGCACGCCTGGCAGATCGCAAGGCATCCCTGGACGCCAGGGAGCGAGAGATTTCCCTCCGGGAGGAGAAGCTTGAGGCCACCCTCCACGTCAAAGATGATAATCTGGAGGCTCTTGTCTGCCACCGCACCAAGGATCTAGAGGACAAGCATGAAGTGGCTCTGAATGTTGTCGCCACTGATTCTGCCGCCCAATTGAAGAAGCTCACTGATGAACTATCTACCGTGTCTGCCGTCAAGACTGAACTCAACTGGCAGGTGTCTAAGCTAGCGGAAGACCTCACCAGGAGCACCAAGGAGTTGGAAGCTCTCAAGGAGGAAGCGCAGAAGGCGAAGATCCTTCTGGACGATGTGCGGACGCAACTCTCTTCCAAGACTCGGAGCCTCGAGGTAGCCAACGGCGACGTCTCGGATCTGAAGGTGAGGATTGGCATGTTGGAGCGCTCGGTAGAGTCACTCGAGTCCTGGCATCAGTTGTTGTCCAAGGATTTGGATAACACCAAGTGTCTCCGGCAGGATGCTGAGGATAAGATGAAGAACTAGGTCAATCTAAGCAACCTCTGGATCAAGAGCCTGATTGACATAGCTGAGCGTCTTGGTGCTCAGGCTGCGGAGATGGGCATGGACGGCCAGGTTTTCTCGCTCAGCTAGCACGAGGTCCCAAGTGCCAAGTTGGTAGTCTTCTTCAATGAGCTAATCAAGAAGCTGGGGACGCACGAAGCAGGGAGGGCCCAACGTTTTGCGACTGAGTCCCAGAGCTCGTAATGCCCTCTTCATGGTCTTGAGCAATATCGCCTGCCGCTGCCCAGACCTCGACCTCAACGACGGATTCAAGAAGTCGCCAGCAGGTGCTGACATTGCAGCCGCCAAGGAGAAAGCTGCATCATGCACCGACATGGTCCTCCAAGTTTGAATCGCTCCATCTGGTCGCCAAGCCAAATATCGGGCCGTTGCTGCCCTGTAATTAAACATATCATATATTTTGTGTTTAATCATCCTATCTCTAATGTTTGTGCAAAATTGATATTCTTAGCCGGATCTTAAACGCGCGTTTATCCCTTTAAGCTCTGTATGTTTGTGTTCGTATGATCTGCTCCTTTGTATGCTTTGGATGCCTGCGGGTATAATATTGCCGCGATTGTCGTAAGGGTCCAGCCCTTAACAGTCATCTTGGCGTGGATGCATCCCGACAGGTTTTTCCCAGGCAGTTCTCGGTGTAGCCTCTCGTCCTGCAAGCATGGCTTTGGACAGGACATTAGAGCAACTAAAGAACCTAGCCAAGTTTCCATCACATGAGGATGTTTACAATACGAACGCTCACTAGAGTTATGGGATAAATGACTGCAAAGAATTCTACTGTATCAATCAAGAAATGATAACATGGACTTAGCTTTTGTTCTGAGCTTCTTTTCTCCTCTACCAGGCCACGCGCGCCAGGCACATTCGCGGCACTCGGCAGAGAAAGAGCCAATCAGGTAGTTTCTTTGTTCCCAGCAGGGACCGATATGCATTTCACGCGGTTGGTGGGCATCGGGGCATAGTGTCGAGCTTCTCCGGTCCTCCTTCCTCTTTCTCTTCTCCTTTCAGGCCAGTCCAGCGGCCGGCTGTGCATGGTTCTGTCGGCGTCCTGGGAACGGGGGTCCCCAGACTTGCCTGCCCGCGGCCTGCGGCATGGCTCAAGCCATGGCCCAGTGCAGCCCATCTTCATCAACTCAAGCTCAAGACCCTCGCGAGGGGCCAAGCCTCGCGGGGCGGACGACAGGAAGCATCCTCAGGACTAGCCTCGTCAGGCTGGCTCGCGAGGAGGCAGAGAGATCAAGGCAGGGGTACCTCGTGAGGTGCCCGTGACGCAAGCCATGACGATCGAGGCCAGGCGGGCGCCAGGCGGGCGCCGGCTTGCGAAGTGTCCTTGTTTCCCCTTTGGTGCAAAGGGAGCAAGCACAGGCCAAGGCATCAGGCAAAGGCTACCATTTCGGTGCAACAAGACCAAGACTAGTGGAACGGCAGGAAGGAGGTCACCGTGGAGCCCAGGATGACGTCATCGTCAGAGCCTTTGACAGGCGAGGACCGACTTTAGTCTGGATAAGTGTACTAGATGTTCCCCTTCAAAATGGCCAATTGTTGGCGCCCTTCCCGCTCAATATTTGGGAAGAGGACCAGGGCCTCTTACTCTATATATAGGGCTAGCCACCATAGTATAGAGGCACTTGGAATCGACCCCTCCAAAGGGACAACACACCACAAGAACACCCCTCGCGAGGTTGTTCTTCCTTTGTACTGTTTCTCATCAGCCCCAGAGGCAATCCACCACACCACACACTGGAGTAGGGTATTACACCGCAATGGTGGCCTGAACCAGTATAAATCTCGTGTCCCACTGTGTGTTCATCTTGCTAGCCTAGATCCTTTGCGAGTCAACGAGATGCGAGTTGGTAGGGGAGAGATCTCCGCGCGCACCCCAGAGTTCGAACCTCAAGGGTCTGCCGGAACCCACAATTCGACATTTGGCGCGCCAGGTAGGGGTGCGCCGGAGCTTTCCCTGCCAGCAACCATTCTCCATCAACCTTGCGCTTCGCCCTAATGGCCGGCGACATGACGCCCGCTCTAGCCGTGGAGGCCGGCCCGGGGCCCCGGGGGCTCCGGGCTCTGACCCCCGCCTTGCGACGGGTGTAGTGGCCAAACAAGTTCAAGACGGAGGTGCCGCCATGCCATGACATCACGACAGATCCGCTAGCCTTCTTACTGGCATATGAGGAGGCCGTCCTGAAGGCCGGAGGCGACGGCCGGGTCATGGCCAACTGCCTGCCCCTAGCACTTGTCGACGTCCCACGCATGTGGTTGCTCCATCTGCCGGCGTCTTCAGTGAGCTCCTCGGAGGAGCTGCGCGGCCTCTTCCTCGCCCGACACGCGGCCCCGGTGCCCCCATTTGTAGCGGAGCTCCTAGGGGGCTCGCAAGCACCACCCACACGCCGCCACATCAAGCCGTTCGTTCGCCAGGTCGGCGCTGCCTAGACTTGCCGCCCAGCTACTTCAGGGTTGGCGTCACCCAAGGCCGACTTGACCTTCGTATTGGACGATCACCCCACCAACACCGCTTGCTCAGGCGCACTCCCAATGCTGTGTACTCCTACCATCTGCCAGGTGGCCGTCACCAGGACCCTCATCGATGGTGGGGCTAGCCTCAATGTGCTCTCGATCGAGGCCTTTAGCCTCCTCCACGTGCCGTTGAAGCAACTCCGACCCAGCTAGCCCTTTTCGGGCGTCAGGGGCAGCCCGGCCGGCTCCCTGGGGAAAGTTTGCCTCCCGGTGACGTTCGGCACCCAAGCCAACTTCCGCACGGAGTTGGTCGACTTCGACGTCGCCCGCATCGGCCTCCCGTACAATGCCATCCTCGGCTACCCAGCTTTGGCCCAGTTCATGGCGGCAACCCACCCGGCTTACAATCTGATGAAAATGCCCGGGAGCAGTGGTGTCCTCACCATAGCTGGGGACGCAAAGGATGCTCTGCATGCACTCAAGCTCGCCTTCAAAACCGCCGCAGCAGCGCAGCCCGCCAGTGCCGACCCCCTCAAGGCTAAGGGGGTTGCGCCCACCAAGAAGAAGCAGCTGTTCACCCAGGACAAGGATGAAACCAAGCAAATATCAGTCGACGAGGACGGGTCCTCTAGTGCCACCTTCACCATAGGCGCCAATCTGGATCCCAAGCAAGAGGAGACCCTGGTGAGATTCCTGAGCACAAACAAGGAGGTGTTCGCATGGGAGCCCAAGCAACTGGCGGGGGTTCCCAGGCAGGTGATTGAGCACCACCTGAACGTATGTCCTAACGTATGCCCAGTGAAGCAAAAGGCAAGACGACAGTCCACTGAGAAGCAAGCTTTCATCGTCCAGGAAACCCACAAGCTAGAGGCCGCGGGAGTCATTCGCGAGGTTCGATACCCGGAGTGGCTGGCGAACCCTGTTGTTGTGCCAAAGAAAGGAGGGAAAGAGCGCATGTGCGTCGATTTTACCAACCTCAACAAAGCCTGCCCGCAGGATCCGTTCCCACTACCCCACATCGACCAGATCGTCAACTCTACTGCTGAGTGCGACCTGTTGTGCTTCTTGGATGCCTTCTCAGGCTATAATCAAATCAAGATGGCGGTCAAAGATGTGGAGAAGACGGCTTTTCTGACCCCGTGCGGGGTGTACTGCTACGCCTGCATGCCGTTCGGATTGCACAACGCGGGCGCAACCTTCCAGCGTCTAAGGCACATCGCGTTAGGCCGGCAGCTCAGGAGGAACGCTGAGGCGTATATCGATGACATAGTGGTAAAGTCTCGGGAGGCGAAGACCCTGATACATGACCTAGAAGAAACCTTCGCGAGCCTGCGTGAAGTGGACTTGCGGCTCAACCCGGAGAAGTGCGTGTTCGGTGTACCCTCTGGCAAGCTCTTGGGTTTTCTCGTGTCGCACATAGGGATCGAGGCTAACCCAGAGAAGGTCAAGGCAATTGAATACATGAGCCCGCCAAAAACTCTCAGGGAAATGCAGAAGCTTGCCGGGCGGGTAACTGTGCTGGGGCATTTCATCTCCAAGCTAGGGGAACGCGCTCTGCCCTTCTTCAAGCCGATGAAGAAGAAGGGCCCGTTTTAATGGACTCCGGAGGCTGACGAAGCATTCCAAGACCTCAAGAGGTACCTGACCAGCCCTCCTGTGACGGTAGCACCACGCTCGCAAGAGCCCTTGCTGCTCTATCTCGCCGCCACACCGTACTCCGCCAGTGCCGCTCTGGTGGCCATTCGGGAGGAGCGCCAGACCAAGACTGCACCAGCTGCGGCAACCCTAGGGCAGGAAGGCCCCTCGGGGGTCACGCTCGCATCAGATACAAGCCAGCCTCAGCAAGGAGGTGCCCGCGAGGCTAAGGGGGCTCTGCAGGCTTGTCAAGAGCCGGGGGCTCTCGCGCCTCAGGGGACGCTCGACTCCACAGAGGATGCTGACTCCGTCGCTGCACCAGCTCTAGTAGGGCATCCCGTGTATTTCGTCAGTACGATGCTGAGGGATGACAGGGCGCAGTACCCCATGCCTTAGAAGCTCCTGCTCGCGCTGTTAGTGGCCTCGCAGAAGCTGCGACACTACTTCCAGGGTCATCCAATCAAGGTCATCTTAAGATACCCGTTGGAAAGGGTACTCAGGAGTCCCAACTCAGCAGGAAGGGTTGCCGAATGGAACATTGAGCTACAAGCATTTCAGCTGGAGTTCAGTACGACTAGGGTCGTTAAGGGAGCTGCACTTGCAGATTTTGTAGCAGAGTGAACGGAGGCGCCAGGGCTCGAAGCAGGCGAGGATCATTCGCTTTCCCCAGGAAGTGAAGCGCCGGACAGCTGGGTTATGTACTTCGATGGAGCTTTCTCGCGGCATGGCGCGGGGGCCGGTGCAGTGCTCATATCCCCCACTCAGGACAAGCTCTACTATGCCGTGCAACTCTGCTTCCAGCATGGGGAAAAGGTGTCCAACAACATAGCAGAATACGAGGGGCTGATAGCAGGCCTGAAAGTTGCGGTGGCCCTGGGGGTAAAGCGCCTCGTCATCAAGGGCGATTCCCAGCTCCTCGTCAACTTCTCCAACGAGGTGTACAAGCCGAGAGACGCGCACATGGAGGCTTATCTAGCAGAGGTTCGGAAAATAGAGAAGCAGTTTTGGGGCTTGGAGTTGCAGCATGTGCCATGCGGCACTAACCAGGAAGCTAACGACACCGTGAAGAGGGTGTCCAGACGGCTGCCACAGGAGCCCGGAGTCTTCGAAGAGAGGCTCTTCAAGCCCTCGGCGATGCCACCACCGTCGGGTGGAGCGCAACCTCAAGCGGAGCTCCCCCAGCCGCCTGCCTCAGGAGCCCCGGCCTGTGGACCGACCTCGGGAGCACGCTTGCTTCTAGCGCTGGAGCCTCAGGAGGTATGTTGGACCGTGGAGCTCAAGAGCTACTTGATGGAAGGGACCCTGCCAGAGAAGGAGGAAGACGCAGAGCGCGTGGTGCGGCAGGCCACGGCATACTGCATCCAAGATGGAGAGCTTTACTGAAAGAGGCCGAACGACGTGACCCTGTGTTGCATTTCCAGGGAACAAGGGAAGGAGCTGTTAGCAGACATACATGGAGGAGACTATGGGCACCACTCATCATCACAAACCCTCGTTGGTAAGGCGTTCCGCAGCGGGTTTTACTGGCCCACAGCACTCAACGACGCCGTCGAGCTGGTGAAGGCCTGTGAAGCCTGCCAATTCCACGCCAAGAAAATCCATCAGCTGGCTCAAGGCCTGCAGACCATACTCCTCTCATGGCCATTCACGGTTTGGGGACTGGACATTCTGGGCCCGTTTCCGCGGGCGCCAGGGGGCTATCGCTACCTCTACGTCGCCATCGACAAATTCACCAAGTGGGCTGAGGTGGAGGCTGTCCGCACCATCCCAGGAGGCTCCGCTGTCAAGTTCATCAAGGGCCTTGTGAGCTGATTCGGCGTGCCTAACTGCATCATCATCGACAACGGTTCGCAGTTCACCAGCAATCTCTTTAAAACATATTGTGCTAATCTTGGAATGTAGATATGCTATGCTTCAGTGGTGCATCCTCGAAGCAACGGCCAGGCTGAGCGAGCCAACATGGAGGTACTAAAGGGCCTCAAGACCAGGACCTTCAAGAAGAAGCTGGAGGCCTGTGGCAGGGGCTGGTACGACGAGCTCCAGTCTGTGCTATGGTCTATCCACACGACCCCGACCAAGTCAACTGGAGAAACTCCATTCTTCCTCGTCTACGGATCTAAAGCCGTCCTCCCTCATGAGGTCAAGCGTCGCTCCACGCGGGTCCTGGCGTTCGACGAATCGCAATAGGATGCCATGCGGGGGACGGATCTCGTGCTAGGGGAGGAACACCGTCGGGAGGCCGCGCTGCGAGCGGGGAGATATCAACAGGCGTTGCGACGGTACCACTGCCGCAACATCCGCCCCAGGACCCTTGAGGTAGGGGACCTCGTGCTCAGGCGGGTCCTCTCCAGGGAAGGGCTGCATAAGCTCTATCCCATGTGGGAGGGCCCATTCAAGGTTGTTCATGTTTCCAGGCCCGGCTCCGCGCGCTTGGAGACCCTGGAGGGGGTGCCCATCCTGAACGCCTGGAACATTCAACAACTCCGGAGGTTCTACCCATGAAAAAGGCCCGGTGCCTGTGAAGAAGGCCAATGCCTATGAAGCTTACCATTTTGAAAAAGGCCCGGTGCCTGTGAAGAAGGCCAATGCCTGTGAAGCTTACCATTTTGAAAAAGGCCTGGTGCCTGTGAAGAAGGCCAATGCCTGTGAAGCTTACCATTTTGAAAAAGGCTTGGTGCCTGTAAAGAAGGCCAATGCCTGTGAAGCTTACCGTTTTGGAAAAGGCCCGGTGCCTGTGAAGAAGGCCAACGCCTGTGAAGCTTATCATTTTGGAAAAGGCCCTGTGCCTGTGAAGAAGGCCAATGCCTGTGAAGCTCGCCGCCCGTGACACTCTCACGTAATAATGAGTGGGGCTGTATACACCTCGGAGTCTCCGGAGTGCCTCCCTTGGGCCTCGGGGGCTCCCGCCCATGCCCAGTGGCAGCACTTAGCTCCGCGCTGGTTAGAAGACGTCGAAGACTAGATTAGGTGCCGGACGCGGCTTTTCATTTGCTTTCTGCAGTTGGTTAGTTCTTCTTTGTTTGAGGCTTTAATTGGAGTTGCTTTCGGTTTTGTGCGGCGCCCAGCCCGTGTTTCCCCTCTCTGCCCTACGCTTGAGCCTGCCTTCCGTTCACTACCCTCGAGAGGGAGGTTGCGTGTCACGCCCAATATGTGATACTATCCTAAAGAGACTCGAAGGTCCCACCAAGGATAGAACCGCATATTGAAACGCTTTTGCAAGGTGGATATCATTACATCAACATTACATAATAGATGGGGATACATACAAGAGGCATACAATGCCACACGAATACAACATCACAATACATGAGAACAACATCCAACTACAGATGAAGCACAAACAGAAACTCAAACAACATCCACCCTGCTAGCCCAGGCTGCCGACCTGGAACCTATCCCCTGATCGAAGAAGAAGCAGAAAAAGAACTCCAAAACAAGCAAACATCGCTCTCGCTTCATGATCATTGCATAACCTGTACCTGCAACTGTTGTTGTAGTAATCTGTGAGCCACGAGGACTCAGCAATCCCATTACCATGGGTATCAAGACTAGCAAAGCTTAAAGGGAAGGAAGGGGTAAAATGGTGAGGCTGCAGCAGCGACTAAGCATATATGGTGGCTAACATACGCAAATAAGAGCGAGAAGAGAGCAAGCGGAACGGTCGTGAAGCTAGCAATGATCAAGAAGTGATCCTGAACTCCTACTTACGTCAGACATAACCCAAAGACCGTGTTCACTTCCCGGACTCCGCCGAAAAGAGACCATCACGGCTACACACACGGTTGATGCATTTTAATTCAGATCTGCTGTCAAGTTATCTACAACTGGACATTAACAAATTTCCATCTGCCACATAACCGCGGGCACGGCTTTCGAAAGTTTTAACCCTGCAGGGGTGTCCCAACTTAGCCCATGACAAGCTCTCGCAATCAACGAAGGATATACCTTCTCCCAGGAAGACCCGATCAGACTCAGAATCCCGGTTTACAAGATATTTCGACAATGGTAAAACAAGACCAGCAAAGCCGCCCGATGTGCCGACAAATCCCGATAGGAGTCACACATACCTCATTCTCAGGGAACACCGGATAAGTCAAGCTACGAGTAAAACCAGACCTCAAGTTGCCCCGAGGTGGCCCCGCAGGCTGCTCATTTCGGACCAACACTCGAAGGAGCACTAGCCCGGGGGGGGGGGGCTAAAATAAATATGACCCTCGGGCTCCGGAAACCCAAGGGAAAAAGGGCTAGGTGAGGCAAATGGTAAAACCAAGGATGGGCCTTGCTGGAGGAGTTTTATTCAAAGCGAACTGTCAAGGGGGTCCCATAAATCACCCAACCGTGTAAGGAACGCAAAATCCGGGAACATAACACCGGTATGACGGAAACTAAGGCGGCAAGAGTGGAACAAAACACCAGGCATAAGGCCGAGTCTTCCACCCTTTACCAAGTATATAGATGCATTACTAAAATAAGGGATATTGTGATATCCCAACATAATCCTGTCCATCATGGGGTAATCTTCAACTTCACCTGCAACTAACAACGCTATAAGAGGGGCTGAGCAAAGCGGTAACATAGCCAAACAATGGTTTGCTAGGAAGGGTGTCAAAGGTTAGAGGCTGACATGGCAATTTGGGAGGCTTGAAGAACAATTGATAGGTAGCGCAGCATAGCGATAGAACAAACAAACTAGCATAGCAATGATAGTAGTGAGATCCAGGGTAGCGGTCATCTTGCGGGAAATCCCGCAAGGAAGAAGAACGAGTCCATGAAGAAGACAAGCGGACATGGTCGAACGAATCCTCACAACTCCGGAACGAAACCGAAGGCAACCCGGAAATAAGCAAACAACATGGTAAATGCACAAGCATAAACATGGCATGATGCACAAACAAGTATGAGGCATGTCCGGTTTAAAGAGGCATGGCATGGCAAAGTGCAACAAACAATACTACAAGTTAAGTGGAGCTCAATATGCAACGAGTTGCATATTGACAAAACACCACATTGACATATTTAGTTTAAATCTCGCTTAGGTACACAACAATATTAAATGTTGTTAAACATGGCAAGAGGCGAAACATAATGGAACTACCTATCTAGGCAAGTTTAAATGAGGCCGGAAGTAACAAACAACAATTCCGGAAAATCCTCATGTCCATATTTTAGTTTTGGTACTGTTCTGCCCTAAAACATATTTTATTGTTATTAAACAGGAAAATAAAGTCCACCATGTTAAACTAGGCATCCCCCCCCCATTTACATATAAAGTTTATTAAAATTGGAGCTACGGTTATTTAGTTATGAAATAAATCATTTTAGCATGGCGTTTAAGAAAATTTAATCAAACAACATTTTAAACATTTTTAACATATATGAAAGTAGCAGATTAAGAAACTAGATGAAAAACTAAGCACTTTTCATATATAAATTATTTACATATGATGCACGGTTGATTAGTTATTAATGCATGAACTTCAGGGGTTTTTCTATAAATCTGTAAACTCCTGTATAATAGCTAAATTCGCGGATCTGGAAAAAAACATGGCAGGCCGAATCTGGTGGGCGCAAGCTGAAATGTGGTGCGCTCAGGCGAGGGATAGGCTGGAGGCTCACCATGGGCCGAGGCCCGGTTGGAAGCAGGCCGGCTGGGCAGTGGGGACTTAGCGCTCCTAAGGCCCACGCGGCGGCAACGCGCTGCAGGCGCGGTCAACGCGCCTGACTGGATCGAGCCAAGCTCGATGCAGGGGGAAGCAGAGGGCAGCAACAGTAACTTGGCGAAGAACCTAGCGAGGCGGACGAGGCGCAAAGCGGCGATCGGCTCGGAGCTGAGGGTGTGGCCTCGGTCGTCGGCTGGACTTGGGGAGGCGGAGGTCGAGGCCGAGGCGCGGGAGAGCATAGGGGACTTGATGTTGAGGTCGTCCTCCTCGAGCGAAGCAGAGGAGGCGAGGTCGCAGGGCCGACGGGATGGGACTCGCGACGGCGGTGGGGAACTTGGAGGCAGCAGCAGGTCCAGGAGGGGTCGCCGGGGCTCTTCGTGGCATCGGTCCAAGGCACCGGTGTGCTCGCTAGACGGGGCGGCGCGAGGCTTCAAGGGCTCCTGGTGGCGCATCGAAGGAGGCGGGGAGGCAAAACCGAGGTCGAACCTTCCATTCCCGATGGCGGCGAGGCACGTCGAGGTCGACCATGGTAGCTGTGTTCCTCCGGTTCTCCATGGAAAAGACAGAGAGCAAGTGAGAGAGGGAACCGGAGGGAACGGGAGAAGTAGAAGCAACGAGTGGTGCGGGTCCAGTGACCGGTTTTTGGAGACGAGATGGGGCGGCGAGGAGGAGGTCCTGGAGGCGAGGGTCGTCGCTGGTTGCTCCAGCAAGCGGTGCGAGGTGACGGGGTCGAGCTCGGGGAGGCACGGGAGGTGGTGGATGGGTTGGATCGGTGGCTGGCTGTGGTTGGATCGAGGGGAGGCCTCGAGGGCTGGTTGGGTGAGAAGGGGATCTGGGAAGATCCCAATGAGAGAGTGGCGGCGGCGGGTAGGAGGAGATGGATGGATTGGACAGCCTAGGGTCTAGGGTTAGACTACAAATATAAGAAAGAGAGGAGTTTGGATCACCCGATCGAAATCCGACGGATGAGAATAAATAGGCTTGGGATGTCCAATAAATAAAACGAAGATATTTTACGAATGCTTGGGGTGATCTGAATCCATCGGACATGACCTTGCGGTTCCGGTTCGGGACAAATTTCGGACACGCATGAGAGGGGTCTATGCACTGTGGAGAAAGATTAAGTGGCCAGACAAGAGGGACTTGAAAACCCTGATTGGTCTCGAAACGGTCAACAGAGACAAAGAGAGAATCGGCAACTACGAACGGTAACGAGTTTTATAAAAACATGCGGATGCAAAATGCATGATGACATGCTGTAATGCAAAAATAAATAGAGCAACCACAAATAAAAACACACGGAGGTCAAAAAAATATGGAAGTCTTCTGGAGCGTCGGTCTCGGGGCGTTACAACACTCCACCACTACAAGAGGATCTCGTCCCGAGATCTAGGATGGCACTGGAGAGAAACAGAAGAGGAAGAGAAGAGGTAAAGCTAAGTTGCTTCTTTGACGAATGAGTGAAACCACGAACCTTGAGAGTTTGAGCAATATGAAAGAAAGAAAACAACTAAGATGAACATAGTTGAAAACACTCCGTTAGAAAAGAGGAACAAGGGATACGATGAGTACCAAGAGGTTTAGTGATAAGATAGATATTGAAACCACTCTGGTTAAAACTAGATGAGAGAGGAAGAATTTGGGCAGCACTCCGGTTGAACATGGAAGGAATAGAACATGAACTTGATAAGATGGGATGATACTTGATGAAATCAACAACACACTACCTCTGGAACTACTAAAAGAATGGTACAATGGGTAAGAAAGATTTCAGACAGCCCTGCGGTTGAGGAAGGAGGCAAAACTTGATAAGATGAGAGAACTCGAATGAAAACACGACACTCCGGTTAAATGGATAAGCAAGAAAATAGCATGATCTTGCCCAAACGAGATGGGTCAACGGGAGCAACCTCACAAAGCCTCCGGAAGAAAGAATAGAAGATCGATCATTGGAATAATAGAATGGAGAAGGAAATGCCAACTTCTACCACAAATGATCTTGGAAAGCACCCTTCCAAGAAGGTTAGAACAGAGTTGATTGAAAACCAACAACGAAACGAATAAGCTTGTAGTGGGCTTATGGAAACATCTCAACATTATGAGGTGACAACCGACCACTAAAGGAAACAATTGCTTGCTTTAGATCGACGAAGAGATGAACACTTCTCCCACAAAGATGATAAAGAGATAACTTGGATCATTGATAAGCACCACAAATAGCAACATTCCCAATGGAAGGCTTTAGGTGAAATATGACACAAGATAACTCCAACGGAGGGATTAATAGGTTGAAACGATCTCCTGAACGAAGAGAAAATGATGGATTTTAAATATCTCATTCTTGACAACTTCAATCATGAAGGGAAATTGTCAAGAGTGACATAACACCACCTCAAAAGATATTGTAGAAGGAATTGCAGTTCGAAATGCAAAAGAAGAATACTTGAACTCCTAAAAATAAGACATGTGTTGAACACCATGTTTATTCTAGAGTATAGCTTGGCGGATCATAGCTTCGAGAGAAATCTTGAAGAACAAATGAAGAATGAAAAGAATCCTTGACGAACCACCATGTAGAGCCTCTATGAAGAACTCCGGTAATAAAAAGATGATAAAACGAAAGAGAAGCTGAAAACACAAGGTGAAGCCTTGCGATGATTTAGATGAAGCTTCGCGACGAGATAATGCGAAAAACTTGGAACTCCGGAAAAGAAAAGATGAAACACTAGAACCGAGAATTACTTCATCATGAACAATCTCCGGAAGAAAAGAATTGAATCACCTCGAGGAAATAAGAATAAGATTTATTGTATGCTTATCCTTCATCAAATTAAATTGATGACAAGCAATGGATTTGGCATACTACTTATTCCCGTAGAAAGGATTAAAAGAGATATAGCGCGAACTTGAGAAGGTATTGATGGAACCACCGGTGGGAATTGGAAACAACGAACATTTGATATGATAACGAAGGAAGAGAAATCTTGAATGAACCACCATAAGAATTGAAAATGAAAGTAGCAAAGGCACAATTCACCGGCAAGAATTGAAAAACGAATGAAGATACTTGAGGGAATTTTATACAAGAGAACGAAGAGATCACGAGCTGATTAGAGACCACTTGAGCGATGCACCGGTAAGATATGGAGAAGGAGAGCTAAAAGCTGAGAATGAATAAAGCCAAAATGATGGCCTTCGTAAGAATAAAATGGAAAGAACTCACGAAATGCCTCGGATGGTAAGAAAAGAATTCTCACAATCAAAACAATTATGAGGATAACATGAAGCTAGAACCATGAATGTTCAAGAGAATGGACCCAGATTTAGAGGAAACACTTCTTCGGTCTTCACATGTTGAGAATGATGACGAGAACCACCACCAAATTGTCGAGAAACTCCGGAAGGATTAAAAGAGGAAAGGTTGAGCCAAAGATGAAAAGAATTTGAAAGCGACCTTAGAGAAGGCATGTGACTGATGAAAATTCATTCTTACGTCAAACTTGGAAATGAATTTGAGAATCGCTCCTGATAATTCGAAGAGTCAGGTAAGATCCTGGGAAAAGACATGTGGGTTAGGGCCCACTCAAATGAAACACCGTTGAAATGATTTCAAAGAGAGATTGCACCGGTTGAATTAAATGATTCAAAAGAGATAACAACCTCGAGATATCTTGAACAGATTAGGAATGATAACACGAAACTTTAGAGGTATCTTCAGCACACCGGAACAAATGGAAAGCGAGAGGTGAACGATTAAGAGATACACCGGCATGATAAAAACATTTGAAACGAGGAAAGGATATGATCGACAAGGCTTGAATTGAAACCACCAGAGAAGAAAAAGAGAACGAAGAATGATAAACTTGAAGCTTCCTTTAGTATCTTCCTGAGAATCGCCGGATAAGAGCATTGACGGAAAAGAATAGAGAGACTTCTCATCAATCAAATGGATACCCGATTAAGAAATCTGAGTCCTTGAAGAAAAGGGGTGGGAGGGCGGGGAAAACAAAGGCAACTTGGGGCAGATGGAATGGATACCGTTGAGAAAACTTAGAATTGATCTTGCGGATGTTGAAATGATCGGATTCACTTGAAGAGAAGTACGCTGGTTGGAAAAGAATTAACATGACGACCTCGATGATCAAGAAGGATTAGTATTCACATAGCAATATGAGAACATCCTTTAGGAAAGGTATGGATTCAACATTTGACTTTGAAGCAACTCGAATACCACAAATAAAACAAAACGAAGGATTTGGCTTGCAGAATAAGCCGGAAACAAATACATATGATAGAGATTTACCCAATCCCATATCATGCATCTGTCGGAAAGATATTCTAGGAGCTACTTGAATTCCCACCTATAAAACTCCCGAAACTTTCTGGTTATGCAATCTGGTGTTGGGGATACATGGGAAGCAATATATCTCACCCAAACTAACAATACCTACATCCAGCTGTATCCATCCGTCAACACATAACCAAGAAAACTCCGGAAATCGTGTACCTCAACCTTCGAAAAGCATCCGTTATACGAGTTATGGCAATACTCCCGAACTCCCGCCCCAGTACTGGGTGGCGTCGAGGTTATCTCACCAACAACTGCATAAAAGAGATTTGCTATGTCGGCAAAACTCAGGTATTCCAGAACTGCAACGATAAAATTATGACGACAACACCTCGGAGCTCAACTCCCCGGGTCACTACCACATAAAAGATAGGAGGCACCAAGAACAATGTTCTCGTCATAAGACTATCGAAACGATCCCAAGATACCCGCGTGATCCTAAATTTTTTTTAGTGAAATTTGAGGAGAGGAAAGTGAAAACATCTACGTCAGGAGACCTCACCACTGCGATGAAGGGACTGAGGAATAAAAAGAATCCTACTCTCCGATATATATAATCCTAAGACTCAAAATAGTTTTCTTCTAGACTCAACAACGACCAACAATCAAGGGGGCTCCTAGGGTCGGTCGAGGCTCTGATACCAACTTGTCACGCCCAATATGTGATACTATCCTAAAGAGACTCGAAGGTCCCACCAAGGATAGAACCGCATATTGAAACGCTTTTGCAGGGTGGATATCATTACATCAACATTACATAATAGATGGGGATACATACAAGAGGCATACAATGCCACACGAATACAACATCACAATACATGAGAACAACATCCGACTACAGATGAAACACAAACAGAAACTCAAACGACATCCACCCTGCTAGGCCAGGCTGCCGACCTGGAACCTATCCCCTGATCGAAGAAGAAGCAGAAAAATAACTCCAAAACAAGCAAACATCGCTCTCGCGTCATGATCATCGCATAACCTGTACCTGCAACTGTTGTTGTAGTAATCTGTGAGCCACGAGGACTCAGCAATCCCATTACCATGGGTATCAAGACTAGCAAAGCTTAAAGGGAAGGACGGGGTAAAATGGTGAGGCTGCAGCAGCGACTAAGCATATATGGTGGCTAACATACACAAATAAGAGCGAGAAGAGAGCAAGCGAAATGGTCGTGAAGCTAGCAATGATCAAGAAGTGACCCTGAACTCCTACTTACGTCAGACATAACCCAAAGACCGTGTTCACTTCCCGGACTCCGCCGAAAAGAGACCATCACGGCTACACACACGGTTGATGCGTTTTAATTCGGATCTGGTGTCAAGTTATCTACAACGGGACATTAACAAATTCCCATCTGCCACATAACCACGGGCACGGCTTTCGAAAGTTTAAACCCTGCAGCGGTGTCCCAACTTATCCCATGACAAGCTCTCGCGATCAACGAAGGATATACCTTCTCCCAGGAAGACCCGATCAGACTCGGAATCCCGGTTTACAAGACATTTCGACAATGGTAAAACAAGACCAGCAAAGCCGCCTGATGTGCCGACAAATCCCGATAGGAGTCGCACGTACCTCGTTCTCAGGGCACACCGAATAAGTCAAGCTACGAGTAAAACCAGACCTCAAGTTGCCCCGAGGTGGCCCCGCAGGCTGCTCATTTCGGACCAACAC
>NC_041393.1:216452318-216491923 GCF_002162155.2 Triticum dicoccoides | reverse complement strand
CGGAAACCCAAGGGAAAAAAAGGGCTAGGTGAAGCAAATGGTAAAACCAAGGTAGGGCCTTGCTGGAGGAGTTTTATTCAAAGCGAACTGTCAAGGGGGTCCCATAAATCACCCAACCGTGTAAGGAACCAAAAATCCGGGAACATAACACTGGTATGACGGAAACTAAGGCGGCAAGAGTGGAACAAAACACCAGGCATAAGGCCGAGTCTTCCACCCTTTACCAAGTATATAGATGCATTAATAAAATAAGAGATATTGTGATATCCCAACATAATCCTGTCCATCATGGGGAAATCTTCAACTTCACCTGCAACTAACAACGCTATAAGAGGGGCTGAGCAAAGCGGTAACATAGCCAAACAATGGTTTGCTAGGAAGGATGTCAAAGGTTAGTGGCTGACATGGCAATTTGGGAGGCTTGAAGAACAATTGATAGGTAGCACAGCATAGCGATAGAACGAAGAAACTAGCATAGCAATGATAGTAGTGAGATCCAGGGTAGCGGTCATCTTGCCTGAAATCCCGCAAGGAAGAAGAACGAGTCCATGAAGAAGACAAGCGGACGTGGTCGAACGAATCCTCACAACTTCGGAACGAAACCGAAGGCAACCCAGAAAGAAGCAAACAACATGGTAAATGCACAAGCATAAACATGGCATGATTCACAAACAAGTATGATGCATGTCCGGTTTAAAGAGGCATGGCATGGCAAAGTGCAACAAACAATACTACAATTTAAGTGGAGCTCAATATGCAACGAGTTGCATATTGACAAAACACCACATTGACATATTTAGTTTAAATCTCGTTTAGGTACACAACAATATTAAATGTTGTTAAACATGGAAAGAGGTGAAATATAATGAAACTACCTATCTAGCCAAGTTTAAATGAGGCCGGAAGTAACAAACAACAATTCCGGAAAATCCTCATGTCCATATTTTAGTTTTGGTACTGTTCTGCCCTGAAACATATTTTATTGTTATTAAACAGGAAAATAAAGTCCACCATGTTAAACTAGGCATTTTCCACCCCATTTACATATAAAGTTTATTAAAATTGGAGCTACGGTTATTTAGTTATGAAATAAATCATTTTAGCATGGCGTTTAAGCAAATTTAATCAAACAACATTTTAAACATTTTTAACATATATGAAAGTAGCAGATTAAGAAACTAGATGAAAAACTAAGCACTTTTCATATATAAATTATTTACATATGATGCACGGTTGATTAGTTATTAATGCATGAACTTCAGGGGTTTTTCTGTAAATCTGTAAACTCCTGTATAATAGCTAAATTCGCGGATCTGGAAAAAACATGTCGGGCCAAATCTGGTGGGTGCAAGCTAACATGTCGTGCGCTGGGGCGAGGGATAGGCTGGAGGCTCACCATGGGCCGAGGCCCGGTTGGAAGCAGGCCGGCTGGGCAGTGGGGACTTAGCGCTCCTAAGGCCCACGCGGTGGCAACGCGCTGCGGGCGCGGTCAATGTGCCTGACTGGATCGAGCCAAGCTCGATGCAGGGGGAAGCAGAGGGCAGCGACAGGAACTTGGCGAAGAACCCGGCGAGGCGGACGAGGCGCAAGGCGGCGATTGGCTCGGAGCTGAGGGTGCGGCCTCAGTCGTCGGCTGGACTTGGGGAGGCGGAGGTCGAGGCGGAAGCGCGGGAGAGCAAAGGGGACTTGATGTTGAGGTCGTCCTCCTCGAGCGAAGCAGAGGAGGCGAGGTCGCAGGGCCGACGGCATGGGACTCGCGACGGTGGCGGGGAACTTGGCGGCAGCAGCAGGTCCAGGAGGGGTCGCCGGGTCTTCGTGGCATCGGTCCAAGGCGCCGGTGTGCTCGCTAGACGGGGCGGCGCGAGGCTTCAAGGGCTCCTGGTGGCGCATCGAAGGAGGCGGGGAGGCAAAACCCAGGTCGGCCCTTCCATTCCCGACGGCGGCGAGGCACGTCGAGGTCGACCATGGTAGCTGTGTTCCTGGGGTTCTCCATGGAAAAGAGAGAGAGCAAGTGAGAGAGGGAACCGGAGGGAACGGGAGAAGTAGAAGCAACGAGGGGTGCGGGTCCAGTGACCGGTTTTTGGAGACGAGATGGGGCGGCGAGGAGGAGGTCCTGGAGGCGAGGGTCGTCGATGGTTGCTCCGGCGAGCGGCGCGAGGCGACGGGGTCGAGCTCGGGGAGGCACGGGAGGTGGTGGATGGGTTGGATCGGTGGCTGGTTCTGGTTGGATCGAGGGGAGGCCTCGAGGGCTGGTTGGGTGAGAAGGGGATCTGGGAAGATCCCAATGAGAGAGTGGCGGCGGCGGGTAGGAGGAGGCGAATGGATTGGACAGCCTAGGGTCTAGGGTTATACTACAAATATAAGAAAGAGAGGAGTTTGGATCACCCGATCAAAATCCGACGGATGAGAATAAATAGGCTTGGGATGTCCAATAAATAAAACAAAGATATTTTACGAATGCTTGGGGCGATCTGAATCCATCGGACATGACCTTGCGGTTCTGGTTCGGGATAAATTTCGGACACACATGAGAGGGGTCTATGCACTATGGAGAAAGATTAAGTGGCCAGACAAGAGGGACTTGAAAACCCTGATTGGTCTCGAAACGATCAATAGAGACAAAGAGAGAATCGGCAACTACGAACGGTAACGAGTTTTATAAAAGCATGCGGATGCAAAATGCATGATGACATGATGTAATGCAAAAATAAATAGAGCAAACACAAATAAAAACACACGGAGGTCACAAAAATATGGAAGTCTTCTGGAGCGCCGGTCTCGGGGCGTTACACTGCGCAGGCACCCTTGCAAGTATCGCTTGGTTTAATTTCGTGAGGTCCGTCGACCTAAGTTCGCTGCGGGAGCACCCCTCCCCATTAATGTCCCTCGGGCATCGCAACGCAAACACTAGGCCCGAGTTGGTTGCCCCAGTGGCCGGAGACTGAAACTTAATCCCCCAGCAAGTTTCTTTTGCAGGACCCAAGACCCATGGCATGGCCTCTGATCGGAGCCTCCCGAGGCTAGCATCGCCACAAGCTCTCCTACTGAGCTAAGTTATTCCTATGCATGTACACGAGGCAACATCGCACAGCACGGGGATAACAGGAACAACATGGTAATTAAAGTGATAGTCCAGCACGCCCCCGCGGGGCTCCATACATCTCTTTCTATGCAGATAAACAAAATAGGCACGGCTTGACTGGCGACAACCCGAAGAAGAAGATCAGCCTCGCCCTTTCGGGGCTTAGGAGGTCTCCTCTTCACGCTTCACTTGGGTGCTGCAGCGAGACGACCCACCCCCCCTCAAAGCGAGCACAGCGGCGCGGTGGCTCGTCACGGCCGCCGCTGGAAGAGCTGTCATCAGAAGGGGAGCCGCTGAAGCTTGGGGAGCTACAGGCACCGCCGGGCGCGTGCCCGACCTCGTCCTTGCCGCTTCCGTCCCCAAGGATGAGCAGACGACCGTCGTCGTCACCTTCGGGGCAGCACCCAACACGGCGGCCGTCTCCCCCGAACACCCTCACGAAGAGGGTGGCGTCGCCGTCGAACATGAAGTGGAGAATGCATCGCTGACCGAGGCCACGCGCGCGGGCAAACGTCTGCCAGCCGCGAGTCAGCGCCACATTCCCGGCAGCGGAAACTTCCACCGCCACCCAAGAAGCCTTGCTACAACAGCCGTCCGCCTGGAGCCATAGCCCACTCGTAGCGCCGGCCGGCAAAGAAGCGAGGAAGCTGAAGCCAAGTACCACCGGATCCTCCGACCAGACAACGAACTCCGGCAGCACCTCCACAGAGTGGAATCGAGGGCGGGGAGGCCGCGCGGCCACGGCGCGTCTTCCCCTGCTGATCAAGTGGCTCCCGCCGAGGCCTTGGGTAGCCTTCGTGGGGATCGCGGGATGCTTGCGAGGGCGGCCCCGGCCGCGCTTGGCTGGGGGAGAGTTAGGCCCCTCCCGGCGGGCCTTCCCCTTCTCCGCGATCGAAAGCCTCTTCGTGGGCGCCATTGGACGCGACAAACCGAGCTAAAGGAGGAGTGAAGAAGGAGAGGCGTAGCAAGGGAAGATGGACTGGAAGGGCTTGCACCGTTCTGTACTTATAGCCGGAGGAGGCCAACCGCCGGCCTCCATAATCACAGGTAATCATGACCCGTTTTCGCATGTAGGGACTTGTCTTGTCGAATAGGTTGCTGAGGCATCATGGGGAAGCGGAGACGCCCACATCCAATCAACCGCCACGCGGCGCCCAAGGCCGCAGGCTGATGGGGCCCGCGGCGCTTCGCACTTGCCCCTTCGCTTCTCTGCTAAGCCAAGTCCGGGTGCACCTTGGGCCCGGGGGCTACAGTCGGCGTCCTGGGAACGGGGGTCCCCATACTTGCCTGCCTGCGGCCTGCGGCGTGGCTCAAGCCATGGTCCAGTGCGGCCCATCTTCATCAACTCAAGCTCAAGACCCTCACGAGGGGCCAAGCCTCGCGTGGCGGATGACATGAAGCATCCTCAGGACTAGCCTCGTCAGGCTGGCTCGTGAGGAGGCGGAGAGATCAAGGCAGGGGTACCTCGTGAGGTGCCCATGACGCAAGCCATGATGATCGAGGCCAGGCGGGCACCAGGTGGGCGCCGGCCTGCGCAATGTCCTTGTTTCCCCTTTGGTGCAAAGGGAGCAAGCACAGGCCAAGGCATCAGGCAAAGGATACCATTTCGGTGCAACAAGACCAAGACCAGCGGAACGACAGGAAGGAGGTCACCGTGGAGCCCAGGACGGCGTCATCGTCAGCTCCTTTGACAGGTGAGGACCGACTTTAGTCAGGATAAGTGTACTAGGTGTTCCCCTTCAAAATGGCCAATTGTTGGCACCCTTCCCGCTCAATATTCGGGAAGAGGACCAGGGCCTCTTACTCTATATATAGGGCTAGCCACCATAGTATAGAGGCACCTGGAATCGACCCCTCCAAAGGGACAACACACCACAAGAACACCCCTCGCGAGGCTGTTCTTCCTCTGTACTGTTTCTCATCAGCCCCAGAGGCAATCCACCACACCACACACTGGAGTAGGGTATTACACCGCCATGGTGGCCTGAACCAGTATAAATCTCGTGTCCCCTGTGTGTTCATATTGCTAGCCTAGATCCTTTGCGAGTCGACGAGACACGAGTTGGTAGGGGAGAGATCTCCGCGCGCACCCCAGAGTTCGAACCTCAAGGGTCTGCCGGAACCCACAATCCGACAGGTTTGTGCCGGCGCAGGCAGCCTCATTGAAATGCACTTTCCGGGGCGTCTATTGCCGAACTCATACTAGCATTTTTCTCAGGATTACCCTAGGTAGGGTAAATTCTTGACCGAGCATCGCGCGGTAATCATCGACATCGGCATCACCGGGGTTAAAGCGATTTGACTACTAACGAAGGGAAGGGACGGCAAGGAGGAAGCTTACGTCCGCATGTTCCGTGCCCTTTCTCCGAGCGGCGCCCGAATGGTGGGTATACCATGCGGACCGCTGGGACGGGTCTCTTGTTACCAACGGAGATCTTCGCCGTGGCCATGGCTTCGGCGAGGCGCGAGAACTATCAATGTGGTGCGGGGATGGCCCCGCTTCGCTCCTGCATCCTTGCGGGTGCCACAGTTGACGGCGTCGCCGAAGATGCAGACGATGACGAAGGTGACGCGCTGCTTACGTCTTCAGGTTAGCGGAAGCAATCCCCCTACCTGGCGCGCCAGAGATGTCGCCGGAAACCACGACCACCTATGGGACCAGGACGGCCCCTTGCTGGTTCTGCAGGGGGGAGTCGCGTTGCACAAAGAGCAGACCAACATGGGGAAGTGCAGCAGAGATCACCCGAGCAGTTTTACCCAGGTACGGGCCGCTGCAAAGCGTAAAACCCTACTCCTGCTTTGGTGGATTGATGGTGGAGATGTGGTGGTGGTGCGCAGTACACTTACCCGGCAAGGGTTGCCTCAGGGTGGCAGCGACTACGCATACGGGGGTGTGGGTGATCTAACTTTCCAACCTCTTGAATTGTTGCCATTGGCCTCCTTTTATAGGCAAAGGGGTCACCACAGTGGCAAATTAGTCAGTAGATACTGATAAGATAGCAAATAGTGATATCATACCTAACTCTGCAGGCTGACAGTGCACATTTAATGCTCTACTTAGTGTCACGTTGTTGGTTGCCCGGCAAGGCTTGCCGGGCTATCTCGCCAGCTCCACGCCTGCTTGCTTGACACCTCATAGGATGGGTGTCGTCTGTGGGTTCTCTGGGTAGAAAGTGGCTGCCATGTGGCAAATGGCTGTCACTTTATCACTCCACGGCTTGACACCGCACGGATCGTCGACATGAGTCATGGTGGAGTGGTTGGGGAGGTGATCTGGCCTCCACAGGTCCCGGCAGGCCGTGCCGGGACGCCTTGGTCAGCTTCTTCTAGGGGTGGCCACGCCCCTTGCCGGGCTCGCCTGCCCGGCAAGGGAGGCCTCACTTTTGATGATATCATGTTCTCTTGGCCTGGTCTTGGTCCCTCTAATCTGCTTGTTGGTTCTTTGAGTATTATTGGCTTCTTGTACTTCTTGGTTTGACCTTGGCTTGTCCATGGACGAGTCATGGGTAAATATATGCCCCTGTATATTTCCCCCGACAACTTGTCCTTCCTTTCTGAATCCTTGCTTCTCCGAGAGTATCTTCATTCATAACGATCATCTATACTCCTTCTTTCTCTTGGTGGTGATTTTTCTCTTTTGCTTCCCCTTTTAGGTGAGTCTTCTCTTCTTGTGTAGGGAGTTGTACACTCACTAGAGTAGTGTCCGAGTCTTCCACAATTTTTGCAATTGCGATCACGACTAGAAGATCTTTTGTCATTGTAGGACCTTGACTTGTGACTTCTCTCTTTGCTTCTACTCTTGTAGAATTTGTTGAAGTTCTTCACCATTAGGCTCAATTCTTCATTGAAGACTTGTTTCTCACTTGATGTTGTAGGAGCATCACATGAAGCTTTGTAAGCACCACTAGACTTGTTGTGAAGCTCTTCTTTATCCTTGAGTGACATCTCATGAGCAACAATTCTACCAATGACTTCCGTTGGCTTGAGATCTTTATAATTTGGCATAATTTGGATCAAGGTGCACACGACATCATATTTTCCATGCAAGGCTCTTAGGATCTTCTTGATGATGAACAGTCGGTCATCTCTTCACTTCCTAAGCCGATGATACGTCTCCCTCGTATCTACTTTTCCAAACACTTTTGCCCTTGTTTTGTACTCTAACTTGTATGATTTGAATGGAACTAAGCCGGACTAACGCTGTTTTCAGCAGAATTGCCATGGTGTTGTTTTTGTGCAGAAAATAAAGTTCTCGGAACGACCTGAAACTCCACGGAATATCTTAGGATAATTAATAAAAAATCCTTGCAAAAGATGAAGACCAGGGGGCCCACACCCTGTCCACGAGGGTGGGGGGCGCACCCCTTGGGCGCGCCCCCTACCTCATGGGCCTCCTGGTGGCCCTCCTACGCCAACTCCAACTCCATATATTGGCCTTCGGGGAGAAAAAAACCAGAGATAAGAAATCATCGCGTTTTACGATACAGAGCCGCCGCCAAGCCCTCATCTCTCTCGGGAGGGCTGATCTGGAGTCCGTTCGGGGCTCCGGAGAGGGGAATTCATTGCCGTCGTCATCATCAACCATCCTCCATCACCAATTTCATGATGCTCACCGCCGTGCGTGAGTAATTCCATCGTAGGCTTGCTGGACGGTGATGGGTTGGATAAGATTTATCATGTAATCGAGTTAGTTCTGTTAGGGTTTGATCCCTAGTATCCACTATGTTCTGAGATTGATGTTGCTATGACTTTGCTATGCTTAATGCTTATCACTAGGGCCTGAGTGCCATGATTTCAGATCTGAACCTATTTTGTTTTCATGAATATATGTGAGTTCTTGATCCTATCTTGCAAGTCTATAGTCACCTACTATGTGTTATGATCCGGCAACCCCGAAGTGACAATAATAGGACCACTCCCGGTGATGACCATAGTTTGAGGAGTTAATGGATTCACTATGTGCTAATGATTTGTTCCGGTTCTCTATTAAAAGGAGGCCTTAATATCCCTTAGTTTCCAATAGGACCCCGCTGCCATGGGAGGGTAGGACAATGTCATGCAAGTTCTTTTCCATAAGCACATATGACTATATTCGGAATACATGCCTACATCACATTGATGAACTGGAGCTAGTTCTGTGTCACCCTATGTTATGACTGTTACATGATGAACCACATCCGACATAATTATCCATCATTGATCCGGTGCCTACGAGTTTTCCATATACTGGTTCTCGCTTATTTACTTTTCCGTTGTTACTGTTACAATCACTACAAAATACCAAAAATATTACTTTTGCTGTCTTTACTTTTGTTACCGTTACCACCACTATCATATTACTTTGCTACTAAACACTTCGCTGCAGATACTAAGTTTCCAGGTGTGGTTGAATTGACAACTCAGCTGCTAATACTTGAGAATATTCTTTGGCTCCCCTTGTGTCGAATCAACAAATTTGGGTTGAATACTCTACCCTCGAAAACTATTGCGATCCCCTATACTTGTGGGTTATCAAGACTATTTTCTGGCGCCGTTGCCGAGGAGCATAGCTCTATTCTTTGAGTCACTTGGGATTTATATCTGCTGGACACTATGAAGAACTTGAAAGACGATAAGACCAACATTTTGCCCTCAACTACGTGGGGAGGTAAGGAACTGCCATCTAGCTCTGCACTAGATTCTCCTTCTGTTATAAGTAAGCTTGCGACGCCTAAACCTGCTACCGCTATGAATTCTGATAAGTCGCATGTTATTGATGATGCCACTTCTATGCTTGATACTACTGTGCCCCTTGGTAAATTTCTTGATGAGCAAATTTCTAGGTCTAAAGAAAGAGAAATTATTGCACCTGAATACAATGATGAGAGTGATGATGAAAATATGCCTCCTATTCCTGAAGGTTATCTTTTTGATGCAGAATCTTCTGCCGCTATTTTTGCTTGCCAGGATAGATATGAACTTAAGAGGTTGCTAATTAAATGGGGTAAAGAATCTCTTAGAGATAGAATGAGACCTGACCCTGCTTTTGCCACTTCACCTATTTGTGTTCCCGATAAGGATTATTATGATTTTTATGTTGATCCAGATATAATTACTTTGGTTGAATCTGATCCTTTCTATGGCTATGAATCTGAAACTGTTGTGGCACATCTTACTAAGTTGAATGATATAGCTTACCTGTTTACTAATAATGAGAGATTGTGCTATCTTTATTTACTCAAAATATTTCCGTTCTCATTAAAGGGTGATGCTAAGATATGGTTTAATTCTCTTGATCCTGGTTGTGTGCAAAGTCCCCAGGATATGATTTATTACTTCTCTGCTAAATATTTCCCTGCTCATAAGAAATAAGCTGCTTTGAGGGAAATATATAATTTTGTGCAATTGAAGAAGAGAGTCTCCCACAAGCTTGGGGGAGGCTTCTCAAGTTACTTAACGCTTTGCCTGATCATCCTCTTAAGAAACCTGAAATATTTGATATCTTTTATAATGGACTAACTGATGCTTCCAGAGATTACCTGGATAGTTGTGCTGGTTCGCTTTTCAGGGAAAGAACACCAGATGACGCTGAAATTCTATTGAATAATATGTTGGCTAATGAAAATAACTGGGCACCTCCCGAGCTACCTCCCGAGCCAGTTCCTGAGCCAATTATTGAGCCTATTCCTAAACCAACTCCGAAGAAGAGAGGTGTTCTATTTCTCAGTCCTGAAGATATGCAAGAGGCAAAGAAATCTATGAAAGAAAAACGTATTAAAGCCGAAGATGTTAAGAATTTACCTCCTATTGAAGAAATACACGGTCTTAATTTACCGCCTGTTGAAGAAGTATATGATCTCAGTTACTTATTTGCTGAAGAACCTCCCGATATCCCGACGCAGGTAGTAAAGGTAAATTCTCTCTATAGATACGATAAAGCTGAAGTCCCTCCTACTAAAATTGCTAGTCAGTGCTTGGATGAGTTTGATAACTTTATGTTTAAGCAAGATGACTTTAATGCTTATTTTGGTAGACAATTAAAACAACATGCCTATATGATTAAACGCTTGGGTGATTATATGGCTGATATTAGAGGTGAACTTAAACTTGTTAGCAAACATGCTTCTATGGTTACCACTCAAGTAGAACAAGGACTTAAAGCTCAAAAAGAAGTGCTTGATGAAATGAATAGTAAGAAAAATGATTATGCTGTTAGAGTGGCTACTAGAACCGGTAGAATGACTCAGGAACCTTTTTATCCTGAAGGCCACCCTAAGAGAATCTTGCAAGATTCTTAGAGAAATGATATTGATGTACCGAGTTCTTCTAAAAAGAAGAAAAAGAAAAATGATAGGACTTTGCAAACTTCTAGTGAACCTATCGCTGAGCCACCTGAGAATCCAAATGATATTTCTGATGCTGAAACACAATCAGGTGATGAACATGAACCTAGTAATAATGTTAATGATAATGTTCATGTTGATGCTCAACCTAGTAATGATAATGATGTAGAAGTTGATCCTGCTGTTGATCTTGATAACCCACAATCAAGGAATCAACGCTATGATAAAAGAGACTTCGTTGCTAGGAAACATGGTAAAGAAAGGGAACCATGGGTTCAGAAACCCATGCCTTTTCCTCTGAAATCATCCAAGAAAAAGGATGATGAGGATTTTGAGCGCTTTGCTGAAATGATTAGACCCATCTTTTTGCGTATGCGATTAACTAATGTGCTCAAAACAAATCCTTATTCTAAGTATATGAAGGATATTATTACTAATAAAAGAAAGATACCTCAAGCTGAAATTTCCACCATGCTTGCTAATTATACTTTTAAGGGTGGAATACCAAAGAAACTTGGAGATCCCGGAGTACCTACTATACCATGCTCCATTAAGAGAAATTATGTTAAAACCGCTTTGTGTGATCTTGGAGCCGGTGTTAGTGTTATGCCTCTCTCTTTATATCGCAGACTTGACTTGAATAAGTTGACACCTACTGAAATATCTTTGCAAATGGCTGATAAATCAACTGCTATACCTGTCGGTATTTGTGAGGATGTGCCTGTTGTGATTGCAAACGTTACTATTTTAACGGACTTTGTTATTCTTGATATTCCTGAGGATGATAGTATGTCTATTATTCTTGGAAGACCTTTCCTTAATGTTGCAGGGGCTATTATTGCAACAAAGGCAATGTCACTTTTCATGTTAATGGCAATGAACACACGGTACATTTTCCAAGAAACAACCTCAAGTTTATAGTATCAACTATATTGGAAAAGTTCCATCGATTATATTTGGAGGTTTTGAATTTCCTCTTCCTACTGTCAAGAAAAAGTATGATATTCTTATTGTTGGGGATTTTCATATCCCCGTTGAGGTAACTTAGTGCTATTTGAAATTTCTCCGGTTCCGTGTTAATCGGAATGAGCTCGGTTCCGTGTTAATCGGAATGAGCTTGTTAACAAGACTTGATCAACCTTGTTAGGGGATTCATATTGATGATCACGAGATGGATGAAACTAGAAGCACAACCTTCTGTACCCTCTTTATATTTTCTGTTATTTACTAGAAATAAAGTAAAATAGTATTTTTTTGTCTGTTTCCTGACTTACCTGTACAATAAAAATGTTTCGAAAATAGAAGTCCTCAGAATACCATGCCAATTTTATATGATTTTTTCGGGAATATTTAAGAATTTACTATGCAAAAATCACCGCTGGGGGAGCTGCCACCTGGCCAAGAGGGTGGAGGGCGCGCCGTACCCCCCTGGGCGCCCCCCTGCCTCATGGGACCATGGTGGCCCTCCTCCACTTATTCCTGCACCAATCTTCTTCTTCTGCCTCACACAAACACGAAAAACCAACTCAAGCACGAGTTGCAGCCCCCGTAGCTGTGATTTTTGATCTCCTTGCTCAAAGCACCTCTCGCAAAACTACTTGGGGAGATTGTTCCTTGGTATGTGACTCCTCCATTGGTCCAATTAGTTTTTGTTCTAGTGCTTTATTCATTGCAAATTTGTGCTGCATAGGTGACCATGTTCTTGAGCTTGCATGTCAAATTTATATGGTTCCAAGTAGTTCCAATGCTTTATACAAGCTCTAGGCACTTGTGGGAGTTGTTACTACCAATATTATTGAAGTTGGTTCACTTTTATTTGAAGTTACTAAAAATTTCAGATTGTTTCAGAATTTATGAAGAGATTTTTGAGGGGCTCATCGAGCCGAAGCTCAAAGGAAGAACAAAAGGAAGAAGAACAGAAGCCCAAATTTAATTTGCCTTGCACCGCGGAGGTCCGGCCGTGTGAATGGCCTTCCGATGACTTCTTGAGGAGAGCCAGGATTTATGAAGATTTCTATTTATTAATTGAGAATGCTGGCCTCACCGATTTCCTCCGCGACCAACGTCATCAGTATCTCGTACTCACAAATACTTTTGTGCAAAATTTCTACTTTTTCCCTAAAAGTTCACCTCCATCGGTAGAATTTCATTTATATGACGTTGTTAAGAGAATGCCTTTAGCTGAATTTTGCGAGGTTTGCAAAATACCTTTTGAGGACACCTTGGATGAACCACACCGTAACAAAATAGAAGCTTTCATTAACACTATCATAGTGGGAGAAACCAGGAAGGTTTCCGATGCACGAATCACTAGCATACATTTTTCCTGTTTTACGCTACTTTGCCTTATTTGCTAGTCGTTGCCTGATAGGTCGCGGAAACTGTGGAAACCTTAGTATTCCTGATGTTATCATTTTTTTCATGGTTTATATCAAAGTAACTCTGTTAGTGTGGGTGGAATTGTTGCTAGGCGGTTAAGTCTGAACCGTAGTAAAGGCCCCATCTTTGGAGGCATTTATGCCTCATGCCTAGCTGAACATTTTGAAATACCTATTAGGCATGAGGAGGAAGAGGAAACATCGCTGCCTCGTGCTTATTTAGATTATAGGAGTATGGTAGCGCATGACTTTCTTGTTAAAAGCCGCGAAGGGGAGCTCAAATATAAATTGTACTTTGATAAACACTACCCTGAGATTATTACTTTGTCTGCTCCCTCTTTGTTTAACTTGTCTGCAGGTCCTCACATCGTTCTGTGGGCGGCCATTCAAGCCTATCGAAATCTTACACCCGCTTCAGAACCAGAGCCACAAGATGAGCCTCCACGACTATCCGTTTATTCTTGGGATCCAGAGGAGGCTGCCAGCCAATGGCAGCCGGAGCCTTCTTCATCACAGTATGACCCTAGCTTCACTTATGGGTATCCGCCAGGCCATCCCTGGCAATAGACCAACTTAGGTCAAAAGCCTAAGCTTGGGGGAGTACGTATTTCCCACCGACATTACATTCATGTTCACACACACTCATTGCTAGATGTCGGTGTTCATACTCTTTCACTGTAATATCCATGCTAGTTTATTTTCTTTTTCCTGCTTTCTTCTTGTGTGTTTAATAAACCTTAAGAAAAACAAAAAAAATTAGTAGTACTTTATTTCCTTGTTGTAGTAATTAAAACGGAAAACCCAAAAATATTTCCCGTGCTTCTTTTGTTTGTTGGGAGCTTTCCCGTGTAAATAGTTTTTTCTTTTCCTTTCTTTGGGGGTCGAGAAGACCATATAGAAAATGTTTAGTGGCTCATATATACATGAATGATTATTTAACTTAGAGCCCGTATTACTTGTCTTCTCTCTTGAGTTGAATGCTTGCAGATTCCAGCTTAGTCCAATGCATGTGCACTCTTATTATTATTCACATCGTTCGGTCGTGCAAGTGAAAGGCAATAATGATGATCTATGATGGACTTATTGGGATGAGAAAAGCTGGTATGAAATCGACCTCTCTTGTTTTTGTAAATATGATGATTCATCGTTCCTGGGTTAGCTATTATGAAGTAAGCATATTTGCAATGACATTTAGAGATTATGGTTGCTTGTGCCATGCTTGATTAGCTATGAGTTATAATGGTTTTCCTTGCGTGCCAACATGCTATTAGAATGATTATGATGTGGTATGAGGGGATGGTATCCTCCTTTAAATGAATTGAGTGACTAGACTTGGCAAATGTTCACGCATGTAGTTGAATCAAATCAACATAGCCTTCATGATATTTATGTTCATGGAAGATTATATCCTACTCATGCTTGCATTCGGTGTAAATTAATTTTGATGCATGTTTACGACTGTTGTCGCTCTCCCAGTTGGTCACTTCCCAGTCTTTTGCTAGTCTTCACTTGTACTAAGCGGGAATACTGCTTGTGCATCCAAACTCCTCAAAACCCAAAAGTTGTTCCATATGAGTCCACTATACCTTCCTATATGCGGTATTTACCTGCCGTTCCAAGTAAATTTGTATGTGCCAAACTCCAAACCTTCAAATGAAATTCTGTTTTGTATGCTTGAGCAGCTTATGTTTCAACTAGGGCTGTCCTTATCTTCCATGTTAGGCGGTTATTCTCAAGAGGAGTGGACTCCGCTCCTCATTCACGAGAAAATGGCTGGTCACTGGGATGCCCAGTCCCATGCTTTATGCAAACTAAATCAAAATAACTGCAAACAAAACTCCCCTTGGGACCCATTGAATGTTGGAGGCACTCGTTGTTTCGAGCAAGCCATGGATTGATGCTTGTGGAGGAAGGAGAGTATAAACTTTACCATTCTGTTTGGGAACCGCTTATAATTTGTTTAGCATGGAAGATATCGTCATCTCATAGTTGTTGCGTTGACAACAAAAGTATGCCGCTCAAAATGTTATTCAATCCCTATTTTAAAACTGAGCTCTGGCACCTCTAGAAATCCCTGCTTCCCTCTGCGAAGGGCCTATCTATTTACTTTTATGTTGAGTCGTCATCCTTCTTATTAAAAAGCACCCGCTGGAGAGCACACTGTAATTTGCATTCATTATTGTTGGTTTATATTGGGTATGACTTGACTGGATCTCTTTTACCATAAATTACAATGTTTAGTCAGTCCTTGATCTTTGAAGGTGCTCTGCATTTATGTTTTGCGGTCTCTGAAAGGGCTAGCGAGATACCATTTCGTTATATCATGTTATAATTATTTTGAGAAAGTGTTGTCATCCGAGTTTTGTTATTATAGCTCGCTAGCTGATTATGCTATTGATATGAGTAATTGTGAGACCTTTCTGTTATTGTGAGAATGGTTAGTCCATAATATTTTCTGAAACTTGAATGCTGGCTTTTCATGTTTACAACAACAAGAGCAAACAGAGCTTGTAAAAGTTTTTGTTTTTCTCTTTCAGTTTGTCAACTGAATTGCTTGAGGACAAGCAAGGGTTTAAGCTTGGGGGAGTTGATACGTCTCCGTCGTATCTACTTTTCCAAACACTTTTGCCCTTGTTTTGGACTCTAACTTGTATGATTTGAATGGAACTAACCCGGACTGATGCTGTTTTCAGCAGAATTGCTATGGTGTTGTTTTTGTGCAGAAAATAAAAGTTCTCGGAACGACCTGAAACTCCACGGAATATCTTAGGGTAATTAATAAAAAATCCTCGCAAAAGATGAAGACCAGGGGGCCCACACCCTGTCCACGAGGGTGGGGGGCGCACCCCTTGGGCGCGCCCCCTACCTCATGGGCCCCCTGGTGGCCCTCCTACGCCAACTCCAACTCCATATATTGGCCTTCGGGGAGGAAAAAAATCAGAGAGAAAAAATCATCGCATTTTACAATACGGAGCCGCCGCCAAGCCCTAATCTCTCTCGGGAGGGCTGATCTGGAGTCCGTTCGGGGCTCCGGAGAGGGGAATTCGTCGTCGTGGTCATCATCAACCATCCTCCATCACCAATTTCATGATGCTCACCGTCGTGCGTGAGTAATTCCATCATAGGATTGCTGGACGGTGATGGGTTGGATGAGATTTATCATGTAATCGAGTTAGTTCTGTTAGGGTTTGATCCCTAGTATCCACTATGTTCTGAGATTGATGTTGCTATGATTTTGCTATGCTTAATGCTTGTCACTAGGGCCCGAGTGCCATGATTTCAGGTCTGAACCTATTATGTTTTCATGAATATATGTGAGTTCTTGATCCTATCTTGCAAGTCTATAGTCACCTACTATGTGTTATGATCCGGCAACCCCGAAGTGACAATAATCGGAACCACTCCCGGTGATGACCATAGTTTGAGGAGTTCATGTATTCACTATGTGCTAATGCTTTGTTCCGGTTCTGTATTAAAAGGAGGCCTTAATATCCCTTAGTTTCGAATAGGACCCCGCTGCCACGTGAGGGTAGGACAAAAGATGTCATGCAAGTTCTTTTCCATAAGCATGTATGACTATATTCGGAATACATGCCTACATTACATTGATGAACTGGAGCTAGTTCTGTGTCACCCTATGTTATGACTGTTACATGATGAACCACATCCGGCATAATTATCCATCATTTATCTGGTGCCTACGAGTTTTCCATATACTGGTTCTCACTTATTTACTTTTCCATTGTTACTGTTACAATCACTACAAAATACCAAAAACATTACTTTTGTTGTCTTTACTTTTGTTAAAGTTACCACCACTATCATATTACTTTGCTACTAAACACTTCGCTGCAGATACTAAGTTTCCAGGTGTGGTTGAATTGACAACTCAGCTGCTAATACTTGAGAATATTCTTTGGCTCCCCTTGTGTCGAATCAACAAATTTGGGTTGAATACTCTACACTCGAAAACTATTGCGATCCCCTATACTTGTGGGTTATCAGCCGACAATCTCATTTGTGATGAGAGCAAGCCTAGCATACATTTCAGCGACACCTTCACGATCCTTCATTTTGAACTTGTCAAGTTGACTTTGAAGCACATCCAATTTGGGTTCCTTGACGAACTCGGTACCTTCATGCGTATCAGTCAAAGTATCCCAAATTTCCTTTGCATTCTCAAGGCAGCTGATTTTGTTTAATTCTTCTGGGCACAATCTATTGAAGAGGATATCACAAGCTTGAGCATTGTATTGCATCATCTTCAATTATTCCGCGGTTGCTTCACGATTCGGTTCTCTCTCATCGAAGTATTCACCTCTCAAGCCAATACACACAATAGCCCAAACGGCGGGGTTATGTCCAAGAATATGCATTTTCATTTTATGCTTCCAACTAGCAACATTAGTACCATCAAAGTAAGGACCTCTACGGTGGTAATTTCCCTCACTATTTGCCATACTCTCCTAGGTTGTGAAACCAAGGCTATGATCACCAAAACTATGGAAATCAAGGCAAATGGGGACCAAGGCTGTGATACCACTTGTAGGATCGAAAGTAGGTCTAGAGGGGGGGGGGTGATTAGACTACTTGACCAAATAAATTCTAACCTTTTCCCAATTTTAAGTCTTGGTAGGTTTTAGCAACTTAGCACAAGTCAAGCAATCAATCTACACATGCAATTCTAAGAGTATAGCAACGGAATGTAAAACATTTCATATGAAGGTAAAGGGATGGGTTTGGAAGGGCAAACGCAATGTAGACATGGAGATTTTTGGTGTGGTTCCGATAGGTGGTGCTATGGTACATCCACGTTGATGGAGACTTCAACATACGAAGGGTAACGGTTGCGCGAGTCCATGGAGGGATCCATGAAGAAACAACCATGTTTATCCCACCATAGCCATAGCCCACGAAGGACTCGCCTCACTTGGGTAGATCTTCATGAATTAGGTGATCTCCTTGCCCTTACAAACTCCTTGGCTCAACTCCACAATCTCCCAAGTGACACCTAACCAATCTAGGAGACACCACTCTCCAAAAGGTAATAGATAGTGTGTTGATAATGAACTCCTTGCTCTGGTGCTTCAAATGATAGTCTCCCCAACACTCAACTATCTCTCACAAGTTTGGCTATGGTGGAGAGATGATTTGAGTGGAAAGCAACTTGGGAAGGCTAGAGATCAAGATTCTTGTGGTTGGATTGGAATGTCTTGGTCTCAACACATGCGTAGGTGGTTCTCTCTCGGAAAATGAGTAGTGGAAGTGTAGGCACGTTCTGATGGTTCTCTCACAAATGGAGGGTGGATGGTATATATAGCCTCAACAAAAAATCTAACAATTACACACATTTGAGCCAACTCGGTGAGACCGAATAAGTGAACTCAGTGAGACTGATTCAGTTCAAAATGTGAACGTTAGGCTTTTCGGTGGGACTAACATGGTCAATTTGGTGGGACCGATGAGCTAGAGTTAGGGAAAAACCTCATCTCGGTTTGACCAATTATGTGAACTCTATGAGACCGATTTCAGTAACAAGCTAACAGAGAGTTGGTCAGGCAAACTCGGTGGGACCGGTCGCTCTTTCGGTGATACCGAAACGTTATGAAAGGGAAACAAAGAGTTTGCACTGCGAACTCGGTGGGACCGACCGCTCATTTCGGTAAGACCAAAATGTTACGAAGGGAAAGACAGAGTTTGCAATCCCATCCCGATGAGACCGAGATTCCTATCGGTGAGACCGAACTGATTAGGGTTTCTGGCTATGGCTATGTCAAGTGAACTTGGTGGCGCTGGATGAATCAAATTGGTGGGCCCGAGTTTGACTTTAGGTTTAGGACATATTTAGATTTGATAAAGTAGTTGAGGGCTATGGAGCATATCACTAAGCATTTTGAGCAAGTAGACCATTAAGGAACACCTCATCCCCTTTTAATAGTATTGGCTTTTTGTCGCGGGAAACCATGACCTCCTATGGGACCAGGATGGCCCCTTGTTGGTTCGGCAGGGGGGAGTCGTGTTGCACAAAGAGCAGAGCAACATGGGGCAGCGCGGCAGAGATCACACGGGCAGTTTTACGCAGGTTCGGGTCGTCATGAGGCGTAAAACCTTACTCCTGCTTTGGTGGATTGATGGCGGAAAAGTGGTGGTGGTGCGCAGTACACTTGCCGGCAGGGGTTGCCTCGGGAAGGCAGCGACTACGCGCGTATAGGGGTGCCGGTGGTCTAACTTTCTAACCCCTCGAATGGTTGCCATGGGCCTCCTTTTATAGATCAAGGGGTCACCATAGTGGCAATTTAGTCATTAGACACTGATATTATAGCAAATAGTGCTATCATACCTAACTCTACAAGCTGACAGTGTGCATTTAATGTGCCGTCTAGTGTCATGTCGTTGGTTGCTCGGCAAGGCTTGCCGGGCTATCTTGTCAGCTCCATGCCTCCTTGTTCGACACATCATAGGACGGGTGTCATCTATGGGTTTTCTTGGTAGGAAGTGGCCGCCATGTGGCGAATGGTTGCCACTTAATCACTCCGCGGCTTGACACCGCACTGATCGACAACGTGGGTCGTGGTGTAGTTGCTGAGGTAATCTGGTCTCAGCAAGTCCTGGCAGGCCTTGGCGGGACGCCTTGGTCATCTCCTTCTGGGGGTTGCCTTGCCCCTTGCCGGGCTCGCTTACCTGGCAAGGGAGGATTTTCTCTTGCTAATATCTGGCTCCTCTGTCTTGGCCTTGGATCCTTCCGATCTGCTTGATGATGCTTTGAATCTCTTGGTCTCTTGCTCATCTTGTTCTGATGCTTCAATCCCGATCTTGTGCTTGTGCACAGTCAGGGCAACAGGCCCCGGGTGTGTTGCACCGACACTTTTCCTATGGACTCAATGTGATCTTGGATCACTAAAATAGAAATGAAGAGTCTTGAGCTTTTGCCAATATTTAGCATTTTGAGGGATCCACATCTCTAGTCCATGCCATGTCAGTCAATGAACTTTCTGAAATAATCAACTTGAAAGGATATTAGTTCAATGAGCTATATGTTCTTATGAATTACCAAAACCACCCAGGGATTAGTTGCACTATCAATGGAGAAACAGAGTAATGCAATAAGAACGATGACATGATGTAGACAAGATCTATTTATGTAGAAATAGAGCCCATCTTGTTATCCTTAATGGCAACGGTACATACGTGTCGGTTCCCCTTTTGTCACTGTGATCAAGCACCATAAGATCGAACCCATCATAAAGCACCTCTTCCCATTGCAAGATAAATAGATCAAGTTGGCCAAACAAAACCCAAATATCGGAGAAGAAATACGAGGCTATAAGCAATCATGCATATAAGAGATCAAAGAAGACTCAAATAACTTTCATGGATAAAAAAGATAGATCTGATCATAAACTCAAAGTTCATCGGATCCCAACAAACACACCACAAAAAGAGTTACATCATATGGATCTCCAAGAGGCCATTGTATTGAGAATCAAAAGAGAGAGAGGAAGCCATCTAGCTACTAACTACAGACCCGTAGGTCTACAGAGAACTACTCATGCATTATCGAAGAGGCACCAATGTACATGATGAACCCCTCCATGATGGTATATAGATTGGATCTGGTGGTTCTGGAACTTGCGGCGGCTAGAATTGATTTTCGTCGACTCCCCTAGGGTTTCTGGAATATTGGGGTATTTACAGAGCAAAGAGGCGGTTCGGGAGGCCACCAAGGTGGGCACAACCCACCAGGGCGCGCCTAGGCCTCCAGGAGTGCCCTGGTGTCTTGTGCTCACCTCGGGCTCCCTCTTCGGCAGTTCTTTGGCCCACTGGATGTCTTCTGGTCCAAAAAAATCCACAATTTGTTTTGCTGCGTTTGGACTCCGTTTGGTATTGATTTCCTGCGAGTAAAAAACATGTAGAAAACAACAACTAGCACTGGGCACTATGTCAATAGGTTAATACCAAAAAATGATATAAAATGACTATAAAATGAACGTAAAACATCCAACAATGATAATATAACAGCATGGAAGAATCAAAAATTATAGATATGTTGGAGACGTATCATGGCCCAGGAGAAGGTTGTGGCTGTCGTGGGGGTCGCCGGGGTGGCCGGTCGGGTGGCCGCTGATACGTCTCCGTCGTATGTATAATTTTTTATTGTTCCATGCCAATATTATTCAGCTTTCATATACTTTTAGCAACTTTTTATACTATTTTTTTGGGACTAACATATTGATCTAGTGCCCAGTGCCAGTTCCTGTTTGTTGCATGTTTTATGTTTCGCAGAAACCCAATATCAAACGGAATCCAAACGGGATAAAAACGAACGAAGAATTATTTTCGAATATTTGGGATTTTCCAGAGGAAGAATCAATGTGAAACGGTGCCCGAGGTGGCCAGGAGATAGGGGGGCGCTCCCACCCCCTGGGCGCGCCTGGAACTCTCCTAGGCCACCTGTAAAGCGGTTGACGCTCTTATTTTGCCACAAGAAAGCTAATTTTACGAGAAAAATCTGGGCGAAAGATTCACCCCAATCGGAGTTACGGATCTCTGGATATAAAAGAAACAGTGAAGGGGAAGGATCTGAGAACGCAGAAACAGAGAGATAGATCCAATCTTGGAGGGGCTCTCGCCCCTCCCACGCCATGGGAGCCAAGGACTAGAGGGGGAACCCTTCTCCCATCTAGGGAGGAGGTCAAGGACGAACAAGAAGAAGGGGGGCTCTCTCCCCCTTGCTTCCGGTGGCGCCGGAGCACTCCCCGGGGCCATCATCATCACCGCGATCTTCACCAACACCACCGCCATCTTCACCAACATCTCCATCACCTTCCCCCTTCTATATTCAGCGATCCACTCTCCTGCAACCCGCTGTACCCTCTACTTGAACATGGTGCTTTATGCTTCATATTATTGTCCAATGATGTGTTGCCATCCTATGATGTCTAAGTAGATTTTCGTTGTCCTATCGGTGATTGATGAATTGTTATGATTGGTTTGAGTTGCACGTTTTATTATTGGTTCTGTCCTATGGTGCCCTCCGTGTCGCGCAAGCATGAGGGATTCCCGTTGTAGGGTGTTGCAATGCGTTCATGATTCGCTTATAGTGGGTTGCGTGAGTGACTGAAACACAAACCCGAGTAAGTAGATTGTTGCGTATGGGATAAAGGGGACTTGATGCTTTAATGCTATGGTTGGGTTTTACCATAATGAATCTTTAGTAGTTGCGGATGCTTGCTGGAGTTCCAATCATAAGTGCATATGATCCAAGTAGAGAAAGTATGTTAGCTTATGCCTCTCCCTCAAATAGAATTGTAATAGTGATTAGTCAATTGCCTAGGGACAATTTCACAAGTCCTACCACCACTTTTCCACACTTGCTATATTTACTTTATTGCATCTTTATCTAAACAGCCCCTACTTTTTATTTACGTGTTCTTTATTATCTTGCAAACCTATTCTATCACACCTACAAAGTACTTCTAGTTTCATACTTGTTCTAGGTAAAGCAAACATCAAGCGTGTGTAGAGTCGTGTCAGTGGCCGATAGGACTTGAGAGAGTATTTGTTCTACCTTTAGCTCCTCGTTGGGTTCGACACTCTTACTTATCGAAAGAGGCTAAAACTATCCCGTATACTTGCGGGTTATCAAGACCTTTTTCTGGCGCCGTTGCCGGGGAGTCATAGCGTGGGGTGAATATTCTCGTGTGTGCTTGTTTGCTTTATCACTAAGTAATTTTTATTTGCTATTATAAGTTGTTCTCTATCTTTAGCTATGGATATGGAACACGAAATACCAAAAAAATTAGGTGTACTTGCTACTGATGGAGATGGGGAACCTCCTAAAACCCTCGATGCTCATTATGTTCAAGATATTATGTACTATTTTGATAATCCTGAGAAAACCCCATTCAATTATGTTATGGGAGTAACATTGGATCAACGTGAATACTTTAGGGATTATCGCTTGACACAAAAAGGGAAACTATTATGGGATCAAATTTCTATGTTGTGTGGGTATGCTCGTCAACTATGCATGATACATGATTATACATGTTGCTCTAGGATGAAGGCTCCACACCTTCCCTTTTCATGCAAATTCAATGATAATGAAATCTTGGCTTCTTATGCTAATGGTAGATATGGTTACTATGATGTGGAACAAATAGAAGAATTTGTTGCTTTTATGGGTGCTTATGAGATTGAATCTATGTTTAAAGCGTTTGACGATTTTGATGATTTAGTTTATAGACCAGAAAATCTTGCTATACTTAGATATTGCTATGAAAATTATGAATACAATTACAATATTAACGCTTTTATTGAGAAAGTATCCGCTGTCCAAGAAGAGACTAATATTTTGCAGGAAGCTACGGAAGAAGAAATTGATGAAAATGTGAGCTCATTGGATGCAAAAGATGATGAGGAGAGCGAAGAACGAAAGGAGGAAGAGCGGATTGATCACCCGTGCCCACCTTCTAATGAGATTAACTCTTCAACTCATACATTGTTTAATTCCCCTTTGTGCTTACCGAAGGATGATTGCTATGATGACTGCTATGATCCTGTGGATTTTCTTTAAATATCCCTTTTTGATGATGCTTGCTATGCTTGTGGCCATGATGCCAATATGAATTATGCTTATGGAGATGAACTTGCTATAGTTCCTTATGTTAAACATGAAATTGTTGCTATTGCACCCACGCATGATAGTCCTATTATCTTTTTGAATTCTCCCGACTACACTATATCGGAGAAGTTTGTGCTTATTAAGGATTATATATATTGATGGGTTGCCTTTTACCATTGCACATGATGATTTTGATGGATATAATATGCTTGTGCTTGCTGCTCCTACTTGCAATTATTATGAAAGAGGAACTATATCTCTGCCTCTTTATGTTTCCAATACGATAAAATTGCAAGAAACTGTTTATACTATGCATTGTCCTTTACTATGTGTGCATGAATTGTTCCTTTATGACATGCCGATGCATAGGAAGAGAGTTAGACTTCGTTGTTGCATGATATATGTTACTTTGTGCTCACTACTAAATTACAAATCATTGTTAATTAAAATAGGCTTTGATATACCTTGGGATCCAGGTGGATTCATTACTTGAGTACTATATGCCTAGCTTAATGGTTTTAAAGAAAGCGCTGCCAGGGAGACAACCCAGAAGTTTTAGAGAGTCATTTATTTCCGTTGAGTGCTTTTATATAGTTTAAATACAAAAAAATAAAGAGGGGAACCTAAAAACTTTTCAAAAAGGAAAGTGAAAGTAAGAAAGACAAGCATTGTTGAAGTGGGAGAGCTCCTTGAACTTTGTTCATGCTCACGGAAAGTTTGTGAATCTTGATTACAGAAATTTTTCATCAAAAAAAATTATCCCCTTGTATAATTCCATTGTATTATAAAAATAATGTGCCAAGGTTTGCCTTTAGGATGTTTACAATGCTTGTTGGTTTGTACGGTGCAGGACCGAAACTTTATTTGTAGTGCGTGATTTTACATTTGTATCTGGAACGTCAAATGGTTTGGATTCCTTTTGCACTGTCTTTACGTACAACTTGTTTATTTTTCCTAATTTTGGTAGAATTTTTGGGATCCCAGAAGTATGGTGAATGTTCAGATTGCTACAGACTGTTCTTTTTTTGACAGATTCTGTTTTTGATGCATAGTTTGCTTGTTTTGATGAATCTATCAATTTCTATTAGTGGATTAAGCCATGAAAAATCTATACTACAGTAGACACAATGCAAAAAAAATATGAATTGGTTGTCTATAGTACTTAGAGTAGTGATTTGCTTTATTATACTAACGGATCTTACCAAGTTTTCTGTTGAAGTTTTGTGTGGATGAACTGTCTAATCGAGGATGTCTCGATATGAGGAAAAGGAAGAGAGGCAAGAGCTCAAGCTTGGGGATGCCCGAGGCAGCCCAAGTAAATATTCAAGGAGACTCAAGCGTCTAAGCTTGGGGATGCCCCGGAAGGCATCCCCTCTTTCTTCAACAAGTATCGGTATGTTTTCGGATTCATTTCGTTCATGCGATATGTGCAAGTCTTGGAGCGTCTTTTGCATTTAGTTTTCATTTTTATTTTATGCACCATGCTGGTATGAGATAGTCCTTGGTTGATTTATAGAATGCTCATTGCACTTCACTTAAATCTTTTGAGTATGGCTTTATAGAATGCTTCATGTGCTTCACTTATATCATTTGAAGTTTGGATTGCCTCTTTCTCTTCACATAGAAAACCACCATTTATAGAATGCTCTTTTGCTTCACTTATATTTGTTAGAGCATGGGCATATATTTTGTAGAAACAATTAAACTCTCTTGCTTCACTTATATTTATTTAGAGAGATGACAGGAATTGGTCATTCACATGGTTAGTCATAAAATCCTACATAAACTTGTAGATCGCTGAATATGATATGTTTGATTCCTTGCAATAGTTTTGCGATATAAAGATGGTGATATTAGAGTCATGCTAGTGGGTGGTTGTGGATTGTAGAGACAATTGTGTTGAGGTTTGCAAGTCCCGTAGCATGCACGTATGGTAACCGTTGTGTGACAAATTTGAAGCATGGGGTGTTTCTTTGATTGTCTTCCTTATGAGTGGCGGTCAGGGACGAGCGATGGTCTTTTCCTACCAATCTATCCCCCTAGGGGCATGCATAGTAGTACTTTGCTTTGAGGGCTAATAAACTTTTGCAATAAGTATATGAGTTCTTTATGACTAATGTGAGTCCATGGATCATACGCACTTTTACCCTTCCATCATTGCTAGCCTCTTCGGTACCGTGCATTGCCCTTTCTCACCTCGAGAGTTGGTGCAAACTTTGCCGGTGCATCTAAACCCCATGATACGATACGCTCTATCACACATAAGCCTCCTTATATCTTCCTCAAAACAGCCACCATACCTACCTATCATGGCATTTCCATAGCCATTCCGAGATATATTGCCATGCAACTTACATCATCATCATATACATGACTTGAGCATTCATTGTCATATTGCTTTGCATGATTGTAAGATAGCTAGCATGATGTTTTCATGGCTTGTCCATTTTTTTATGTCATTGCTACGCTAGATCATTGCACATCCCGGTACACCGCCGGAAGCATTCATATAGAGTCATATCTTTGTTCTAGTATCGAGTTGTAATGCTGAGTTGTAAGTAAATAAAAGTGTGATGATCATCATTATAGAGCATTGCCCCATGAAAAAAAAGAAAAAGAAAAAAAAGAAAAAAAAGGAAAGGCTAAAGAAGCCTAAATAAAAAAGGGGGCCAAAGAAGCCCACCCAAAAAGAAAAAGAAAAAGAAAAAAAAGGCAATGTTACTATCCATTTTCCACACTTGTGCTTCAGAGTAGCACCATGTTCTTCATATATAGAGAGTCTCCTATGTTATCACTTTCATATACTAGTGGGAATTTTCATTATAGAACTTGGCTTGTATATTCCAATGATGGGCTTCCTCAAATGCCCTCGGTCTTCATGAGGAAGCAAGTTGGATGCACACCCACTTAGTTTTCAGTTTGAGCTTTCATACACTTATAGCTCTAGTGCATCCGTTGCATGGCAATCCCTACTCCTCGCATTGACATCAATTGATGGGCATCTCCATAGCCCGTTGATTAGCCGCGTCGATGTGAGACTTTCTCCCTTTTTGTCTTCTCCACATAAACCCGCACCATCATATTATATTCCACCTATAGTGCTATATCCATGGCTTGCGCTCATGTATTGCGTGAGGGTTGAAAAAGCTGAAGCGCGTTAAAAAGTATGAACCAATTGCTCGGCTTGTCATCGGGTTTTAGCATGATGGGGGCATTTTGTGTGACGAAAATGAAGCATGGCCAAACTATATGATTTTGTAGGGATAAGCTTGCTTTGGCCTTGTTGTTTTGAAAAGACATGATTGCTTTATTAGTACACTCGAAGTATTATTGTTTTTTATGTCAAATGATAGACTATTGCTTTGAATCACTCGTGTCTTAATATTCATGCCATGATTAGACATATGATCAATATTATGCTAGGTAGCATTCCACATAAAAAATTATCTTTTTCATCATTTACCTACTCGAGGACGAGCAGGAATTAAGCTTGGGGATGCTGATACGCCTCCGTCGTATCTATAATTTTTTACTGTTCCATGCCAATATTATTCAACTTTCATATACTTTTGGAAACTTTTTATACTATTTTTTTGGGACTAACATATTGATCCAGTGCCCAGTGTGAGTTCCTGTTTATTGCATGTTTTATGTTTCGTAGAAACCCAATATCAAACAGAATCGAAACAGGATAAAAATGGATGGAGAATTATTTTGGAATATTTGGGATTATCCGGAGGAAGAATCAACGCGAAATGGTGCCCGAGGTGGCCAGGAGATATGGGGCGCGCCCACCCCCTTGGGCGCGCTTGGCACTCTCCTGGGCCACCCGTAAGGCGGTTGACGCTCTTCTTTTGCCGCAAGAAAGCTAATTTTACGAGAAAAAACTAGGCGAAAGATTCACCCCAATCGGAGTTACGAATCTCCGAATATAAAAGAAACGGTGAAGGGGAAGGATCTGAGAACGCAGAAACAGAGAAATAGATCCAATCTCGGAGGGGCTCTCTCCCCTCCCACGCCATGGGAGCCAAGGACTAGAGGGGAAACCCTTCTCCCATGTAGGGAGGAGGTCAAGGAAGAACAAGAAGAAGTGGGTCTCTCTCCCCCTTGCTTTTGGTGGCGCCGGAGCGCTATCGGGGGCCATCATCATCACCGCGATCTTCACCAACACTGCCGTCATCTTCACCAACATCTCCATCACCTTCCCCCTTCTATATTGAGAGGTCCACTCTCCCGCAGCCCGCTGTACCCTCTACTTGAACGTGGTGCTTTATGCTTCATATTATTATCCAATGATGTGTTGCCATCGTATGATGTCTGAGTAGATTTTCATTGTCCTATCGGTGATTGATGAATTGCTATGATTGGTTTGAGTTGCATGTTTTATTATAGGTGCTGTCCTATGGTGCCCTTCGTGTCGCGCAAGCATGAGGGATTCCCACTGTAGGGTGTTGCAATGCGTTCATGATTCACTTATAGTGGGTTGCGTGAGTGACTGAAACACAAACCCAAGTAAGTAGATTGTTGTGTATGGGATAAAGGGGACTTGATGCTTTAATGCTATGGTTGGGTTTTACCTTAATGAATCTTTAGTAGTTGCGGATGCTTGCTAGAGTTCCAATCATAAGTGCATATGATCCAAGTAGAGAAAGTATGTTAGCTTATGCCTCTCCCTCAAATAGAATTGTAATAGTGATTACCGGTCTAGTAACGTAGTCAATTGCCTAGGGACAATTTCACAACTCCTACCACCACTTTTCCACACTTGCTATATTTACTTTATTGCATATTTATCTAAAAAGCCCCTACTTTTTATTTACGTGTTCTTTATTATCTTGCAAACCTATCCTATCACACCTACAAAGTACTTCTAGTTTCATACTTGTTCTAGGTAAAGCAAATATCAAGCGTGCGTAGAGTCGTATCAGTGGCCGATAGGACTTGAGAGAGTATTTGTTATACCTTTAGCTCCTTATTGGGTTCGACACTCTTACTTATCGAAAGAGACTACAACTATCCCGTATACTTGCGGGTTATCAGCCGCTCATATGGCCGTCAGGATGGAGCTGAAAGCAGGATGGCAGAAAAGTATAAGAAGGGAGGAGGAGAGCATGTTGAGGACCCAGCAGCGGACGCTGATGATATTGATATGGAAGATGCTAGCATGAAGAGGATAGTTGGAGGGGAACTTGGTTCCAATCAGATAACCCAACAAAGCTCGGAGATGGCACAGAACACCAACAATCTCCTTGCCATTGTGCCTATAGGGACCGCTGTAAGCCCTCCGCCAAAGAGAGATCCAAAGAGGACCAAGATGAATGAGGATGGCAGCAATGGCACCTACTCACCAGTGAAAAACTTGACGGGCTCCACTACAAAAAAAATACACATCCATGACATTTTGGCCCGAACGAATTTTTTTCTGTCATGCTTATGACACTTCTATGACGATAATTGTGACAAAAGCATGTATCATCATAGATGTGGTGGGCTCCTACTTCTATGACAAAAAATCATGACAGAAAATGGGCTTTTCGTCCTGGGCAGGGCAGGGATGCACCTGCATGACATTGTTTGGGCCATCCATGATGGAAAAAATCATGGTAGAAGCGAGGGCAAGGAAAATATGGGGAGTTCCCAGCTACAGTGGGTGGTCGGGGCCGAGCGATGCATGGAGGTTTGCGCGTTTCTCTGGTACATGTACGCGCGTGTGTGCGGTGAGGCATTGGATCTCTAAATTGGCTGCCGATGTTTTGGCTGTTCCGTCCAAGCTGGTTGGCTCCTAATGAACACGACACATTTCGACCTAGTCGGTTGCCTCCCGATGAACATGACGCTGTTTCCTCTGTTTGACATAGCCAATTGGCTGCCGATGAATAGGACGACCTTGAAGTATGCGTTCGAGACCCCACTCGTATGTACATACGTAGCCGTATTTACTTTCTTGCGGTGTGATTGTAAGTACATGTACACAATATAGACGGGACTGCGTGACATGCTACATTCGCGCCTCTACTATGAGACGTGCCGCTCCTTACCCGGCCACAGTTCATCGCTTCAGAGAAACCGATCAACTAGTATGTACATACACGTTCGTGACCAGACAGACAAAGCTACATACGCTTAGACCAGGTGGGTCCTAGCTGTCACAGAGGATACGCACTTCCTTGCGTGCGAAGATATAGCTGGTGGGTCCTATTGGGAAAAGTTGCATGGAAAACAAAAAAAAACTACGTACACGCAAGATCTATCCATGGAGATGCATAGCAACGAGAGGGGAGAGTGTGTCTATGTACCCTCGTAGACCATAAGCCGAAGCATTTGTTAACGCGGTTGATGTAGTCGAACTTCTTCGCGCTCCAACCGATCGAGTACCGAATGTATGACACCTCCGTGTTCAGCACACGTTCAGCTCGGTGACATCCTCCGCCTTCTTGATCCAGCAAGATGGCGAGGTAGTGGATGAGTTCCGTCTGGACGACAGCATGGTGACGGTGATGGTGATGCTATCTCCGCAGGGCTTCACCTAAGCACTACAAAAATATGACCGAGGGTGTAAACGGTGGAGGGGGCCACCGCACATGACTAAGACAATGTGGTGTTATGCTAGGCGCCCCCTCCCACATATATATAGGTGGGGGGAGGATGGAGTAGCCAGGAGGCGCCCCCATGTAGTCCGAATCCTACTTGGGGTCCCTTCCCAAGTGGCGCCCCCTTCCTTATATAAGTGCGGGAGGAAGGAAGGAGGAGGTGGCGTCCCAGGAGGGGCTACCCCTCCCCTTTTGTTTCCCAAGGGCCAGCCAGCCAAGATCCAAGGAGAGGGGCGCTCCAGACCCCTAGTGGGCTGGTCTGTCCCCTCCTTTGGCCCATTAGGCTCATACACTTACCGAGGATGTCCGGAAGCCCTTCCGGTGACTACCCGCTGCACTCCGAAACTCCTCCGGTGTCTGAATAGCATCGTCCTATATATAAATCTTTACCTCTCGACCATTTAGGGACTCCTCTTCATGTATGTGATCTCATCTGGGACTCCGAAGAACATTCAGTCACCAAATCATATAACTCATATAACACTATATCATCAACGAACGTTAAGTGTGCGACCCTACGGGTTCCAGAACTATGTAGACATGACCGAGACACCTCTCTGGTCAATAACCAATAGCATAACTTGGATGCCCATATTGACTCCTACATATTCTACAAAGATCTTTATCGGTCGAACCTTATGACAACATACGTAATTCCCTTTGTCCATCGGTATGTTACTTGCCAGAGATTCGATCGTCGGTATCTTCATACCTAGTTCAATCTCGTAACCGGAAAGTCTCTTTACTCATTCCGTAATACATAATATTTTAACTAATCCTTAGTCATTTTGCTTGCAAGGCTTCTTATGATGTGTATTACGGAGAGGGCCCAGAGATACCTCTCTGATACTCGGAGTGACAAATTCTAATCTAGATCTATGCCAACTTAACAAACACCTTTGGAGATACCTGTAGAGCATCTTTATGATCACCCAGTTACGTTGTGACATTTGTTAGCACACAAGGTATTCCTCTGGTATCCGGGAGTTGCATAATCTCATAATCGAAGGAATATGTATTTGTCATTAAGAAAGCAATAGCAATAAACTGAACGATCAATATGCTAAGCTAACGGATAGGTCTTGTCCATCACATCATTCTCCTAATGATGTGATCTCGTTATCAAATGACAACACATGTCTATGGTTAGGAAACCTTAACCATCTTTGATTAACAAGCTAGTCTAGTAGAGGCTTACTACAGCCACGGTATTTGTTTATGTATTCACACATGTATTTAAATTTCCGATCAATACAATTCTAGCATGAATAATAAACCTTTATCATGAATAAGTAAATATAAAATAATAACTTTATTATTGCCTCTAGGGCATATTTCCTTCAGTCTCCCACTTGCACTAGAGTCAATAATCTAGATTACATTGTAAGGAATCTAACACCCATGGAGTCTTGGTCCTGATCATGTTTTGCTTGAGGAAGAGGCTTAGTCAATGGGTCTGTTACATTCAGATCTGTATGTATTTTGCAAACTTCTATGTCTCCATCCTTGACCTTTTCACGAACGGAGTTGAAGCGTCTCTTGATGTGTTTGGTTCTCTTGTGAAACCTAGATTCCTTCGCCAACGCAATTGCTTCAGTGTTGTCACAAAAGATTTCCATTGGACCCAATGCACTAGGTATTACACCCAGATCAGATATGAACTCCTTCATCCAGACTCCTTCATGTGCTGCTTCCGAAGCAGCTATGTACTCCGCTTCACACGTAGATCCCGCCACGACACTCTGCTTGGAACTGCACCAACTGACAGCTCCACCATTCAATATAAAGATGTAACACCCCGAGACCGATGCTCCAGATGCCTTCCAGCTATTCCTAGTTTCGCCGTGTCATTTATTTTTGTTTGTTGCATTTCATCATGTCATCTTTTGCATTGCATCATGTCATCATGCCATCATATCATTAATTTTATAACTCTTTTAATAAACTGTATGGATCTTTGATCCATTTAAATCGAGGGAAGGGTGACTTCTCTTTATAACATATCGTCCCAATATTAGGGAGCTATATTAAATATTTATTTAATTTGGAAATCACCATAACACACTCACAGTTTAAGTTCCGTGCTTTTTCTACCTAAATTCCTTGCCTCAAACTTTGCCAACAATTCTTATCTCATTTATCGAGGCTCTTCCAAAATTCTCAACATTTTTTTGACCTACTGAATACCCACTTCTTTCTCTCACTCATTTGAATTAACCCTAGCCCAATGCTCACTTTCTATTTTTCTTGGAACAAGCGCATTCATGCGAGTTCGGGAAAATTATCCCCATGTTCAAATTCTTGCCACCTCATTTATTTTCTCTCCCTTTCTTTCTTTGCTTTTCTGTTTTTGGAAGAGATTTGAAGAAGGGAGAGAAGAAGCCCATCAACCGCATGCCACTAGGCCAGGCCGGCCCACCAATCCTCGTGAGGCCCAACCCTTCTTAACCCTAGCCCAATCGATCCCCTTAACCCCTCGCTCGCTAGCCCCCTCTCTTTCCCTCGATCTCTCCCTCCTTCGCCGCCACACGCAAACACACACATCGCCAGGGAGAGCCCTGCTCGATCCCCTCCTCCCTCGATGCGCCATCACAGAGAGAGAGAGAGAGCAGCACCCCGTCCTGGTCTCGTTCCCCTGCTCGCGCTGCCAGAGAGGAGCAAAGCCCCGCTCCTCATGACCCACCTCGCGCGCGACCCTGCCGCCAGCGTCCCTCGCGCCGCCACCTGCTCGCTCGGCCCTCTCCATCCTTGTCTCGATCGGGAGAGGCTCCTGAGCCGCCGCCGCCGCCCGGATCCATCGTCCCCGACCCCATGACCGCCTCCCCATCATCATCTCTGGCAAGAGGCCGTCGCCAAGCTCGATGTCGTTCTCCTGCACCTCCGCTGTTCGCCTCCTGCAGCCCGAGCGCCTCGACTCAGCGCCGCCCCGCCATGGATGCTGCCATGGACGCCGAGCTCCTCCGCATCACCCCTGCCTCGACCCTGCTTCGCCTCTGCACCGCGCCGCCCCGTTGACCCGCTGCATCCTCGTGTCTCCCTTCCTCGTCCCGCACCCGAGCTGTCCCCGTGCTGCCGCTGACCACCACCATCGCCTCCTTGTTGCTGCCCACCCGATGCCCTTGTGTTGCTTCGTTTCGGGTCATCAAGACCAACAAGTTCGCCTACACGGCCTCTATGTTGAACGACTGAGACGTCCCCGAAAGCCAAGTGTACCTCTACCGCCGCTGTGGGATTCGCCAAGTACCAGGATGACGATGACTCGTCAAGTTCATCTACGTGCGTGTACCACTACCGTCGCCGAGGACACATGCAGCGCAAGCACCAAGTTCCACTACTGTCACCCCGGAGACATCGGATTCGTCAAGTTCTTCTTCAAAACATGAACCACTACTTCCACGACAACGTGTGTACCACTACCGTCGACCTCGAAGACCCCGTCTACGTCAAGTTCCTTGACGTGACCCCGAACATCTACGGAGTGCGTACAACTATGAAACATGTATGACTACTTCCCCTATGACCCGTGAACGACTACTTCCCTCGAAGATTTTGAACCGCCCCGAAATGCACGCTTCGAAGGTATAACCGTCGAGAACGACCGCCTGGACCGAATGCATGTGTTGAATGAGATGCACCATTTGCACCGTGTCCGAATTGTCACTCATCTCCATGCCACTAACCCGTGGGAACCCGGTAGTCGGGAGCACCCCACCATCTCTAGCATGTTGCGCACATCAGCATGCCTCCTTTTGCACCGGTATCTCCATGAGCTACCGGAACCAATATGTTGTCGTGGCATCATTTTCGGATATGTTGTCGTGACACCCTTTCTTTCCGCCACGGTGACAAATGCCTCGTATCTTGCTCGTGTCAACATTTTCATAAAAATTGCATAAAACTTGCATATGTCATCTGCATCATGATAACAACTTTTAAATGCTTAAAATTGTTGTTTGCTTTAAAACTACTAAATGACATGTGGGGATTTACCGGAATTGTTGTTTGTTGTTCTGGCCTCATTTAAACTTGCCTAAATAGCTAGTTTAGTTATGCTTCACCTCTTGCCATGTTTATAACAACATGTAATATTGTTGTGTTCCTAAACGAGAGTGAACTAAATACTTGCATGTGGTGTTTCGTCAATATGCAACTCGTTGCATATTGAGCTCCACTTAACTTGTAGTGTTGTTTGTTTCGCCTTGCCATGCCATGCCTATCTAAACCGGACATGCATCATACTTGTTTGTGCATCATGACATGTTTATGCTTGTGTGGTTACCATGTTGTTTGCTTCTTTCCGGTTTGCTTCTCTCGTTAGCTTCGGTTTTGTCCCGGAGTTGTGAGGATTCGTTCGACTACGTCCGCTTGTCTTCTTCATGGACTCGTTCTTCTTCCTTGCGGGATCTCAGGCAAGATGACCATTACCCTCGATATCACTTCTATCTTTGCTTGCTAGTTGCTTCGTTCTATCGCTATGCTGCATTACCTATCGCTTGTTTACCATGCCTCCCAAATTGCCATGTCAGCCTCTAACCTTTTCACCCTTCCTAGCAAACCGTTGTTTGGCTATGTTACCGCTTTTGCTCAGCCCATCTTATAGCGTTGTTAGTTGCAAGTAAAGTTGAAGATTGCTCCATGATGGACAGGATTATGTTGGGATATCACAATATCTCTTATTTAATTAATGCATCTATATACTTGGTAAAGGGTGGAAGACTCGGCCTTATGCCTGGTGTTTTTTTCCACTCTTGCTACCCCTAGTTTCCGTCATACCGGTGTTATGTTCCTTGATTTTGCGTTCCTTACACGGTTGGGTGATTTATGGGACCCCCTTGACAGTTCGCTTTGAATAAAACTCCTCCAGCAAGGCCCAACATTGGTTTTAACATTTGCCACCTAAGCCTTTTTCCCTTGGGTTCTGCAGACTCAAGGGTCATCTTTATTTTACCCCCCGGGCCAGTGCTCCTCCGAGTATTGGTCAAAACTAGAGCACCTGCGGGACCATTCCTTGGCAACTTGGATTACGTTGGTACCTGTACGCTTAGCTTATCTGGTGTGCCCTGAGAACGAGATATGTGCAGCTCCTATCGGGATTTGTCGGCACAGCGGGTGGTATTGCTGGTCTTGTTTTACCATTGTCGAAATGTCTTGTAAACCAGGATTCCGAGTCTGATCGGGTCTTCCTGGGAGAAGGAATATCCTTCGTTGACCGTGAGAGCTTGTGATGGGCTAAGTTGGGACACCCCTACAGGGTATAAACTTTCGAAAGCCGTGCCCGTGGTTATGAGGCAGATGGGAATTTGTTAATGTCCGGTTGTAGAGAACTTGACACTTGACTTGATTAAAACGCATCAACTGTGTGTGTATCTGTGATGGTCTCTTCTCGGCGGAGTCCGGGAAGTGAACACGGTTTTGGGTTATGTTTGACGTAAGTAGGAGTTCAGGATCACTTCTTGATCATTGCTAGCTTCACGACCATTCCATTTGCTCTCTTCTAGCTCTTATTTGCATATGTTAGCCACCATATATGCTTAGTCGCTGCTGCAACCTCACCACTTTACCCCTTCCTTTCCCTTTAAGATTTGCTAGTTTTGATACCCATGGTAATGGGATTGTCGAGTCCTCGTGACTCACCAGATACTATCACAACAGTTGCAGGTGGCGATGATACCAGTGCATATGATGCAACCGAGCTCAGATGGGAGCTCAACGAAGATCTTGGTCGTTGCTATGTTTCGTCTCATGTTGATCAGTAGTGGAGCCCAGTTGGGACAATCGGGGATGTAGCAGCTGGGTTATCTTCTTTTCTTTTGGCTTCGTCCGTAGTCGGACTATGTGTGTACTCTGAATGATGTATGAATTATATGTTCATTGTGTGAAGTGGCGATTGTAAGCCAACTCTTTATCCCATTCTTGTTCATTACATGGGATTGTGTGAAGATGCCCCTTCTTGCGAAAAAACCACCATGCGGTTATGCCTCTAAGTCGTGCTTCGACACGTGGGAGATATAGCCGCATCGTGGGTGTTAAAAAAGACGTATCCGGTTTGTGACTTAGAGTCATCTAGGTCAGTGTTGAAGCTAGAATCGACATAACCCTTTATGATGAGCGCTTCATCACCTCCATAAACGAGAAACATATCCTTTATCCTTTTCAGGTACTTTAGGATGTTCCTGCCCGCTGCCCAGTGATCCACTCCTAGATTACTTTGGTACCTCCTTGCCAAACCAATGGCAAGGCACACATCAGGTCTGGTACACAACATAGCATACATGATAGAACCTATGGCTAAGGCATAGGGAATGACTTTCATTCTCTCTCTATCTTCTTCAGTGGTTGGGCTTTGAGCCTGACTCAATTTCACACCTTGTAACATAGGCAAGAACCCTTTCTTTGACTGATCCATTTTGAAATTCTTCAAAACTTTATCAAGGTATTGCTTTGTGAAAGTCCTATTAAGCATCCTCGATTTATCTTTATAGATCCTGATGCCCAATATATAAGCAACTTCACCGAGGTCTTTCATTGAAAAATTCTTATTCAAGTATCCTTTTATGCTATCCAAAAATTCTATATCATTTCCAATCAACAATATGTCATCCACATATAATATCAGAAATGCTACAGAGCTCTCACTCACTTTCTTGTAAATACAGGCTTCACCATAAGTCTGTATAAAACCATATGATTTGATCACCTCATCAAAGTGTATATTCCAACTCCGAGATGCTTGCACCAGTCCATAGATGGATCGCTGGAGCTTGCACACTTTGTTAGCACCTTTAGGATCGACAAAACCTTATGGTTGCATCATATACAACTCTTCTTAAAAAAATCCACTAAGGAATGCAGTTTTGATGTCCATTTACCAGATTTCATGATTATAAAATGCGGCAATTGCTAACAAGATTCAGACTGACTTAAGCATCGCTACAGGTGAGAAGGTCTCATCGTAGTAGACCCCTTGAACTTGTCAAAAACCTTTCGCGACAAGTCGAGCTTTGTAGATGGTGACATTACCATCAGCGTCTGTCTTATTCTTGAAGATCCATTTATTCTCAATGGCTTGCTAATCATCGGGTAAATCCACCAGAGTCCATACTTTGTTCTCATACATGGGTCCTATCTCAGATTTCATGGACTCAAGCCATTTATCAGAATCTAGGCTCATCATAGCTTCTTCATAGTTCGTACGTTCGCCATGATCTAGTAACCTGACTTCTAGGACAGGATTACCGTACCACTCTGGTGTGGAACGTGCTATATTGGACCGACAAGGTCCAGTAGCAACTCGATCTGAAGTTTCATGATCATCATCATTATCTTCCTCTCTAGTTGGTGTAGGCATCACGAGAACGGTTTTCTGTGTTGTGCTACTTTCCAATTCGAGAGAAGGTAGAACTACCTCATCAAGTTCTAGTTTCCTCCCACTCACTTCTTTCGAGAGAAAATCCTCTAGAAAGGTTCCATTATTGGCAACAAAGATCTTGCCTTCGGATATGTGGTAGAAGGTGTACCCAATTGTTTCCTTGGGGTATCCTATGAAGACGCACTTCCCTGATTTGGGTTCGAGCTTATCAGGTGGAAGCCTTTTGACATAAGTGTCGCAACTGCAAACTTTAAGAAACGACAACTTAGGTTTCTTGCCAAACCACAGTTCATACGGTGTCGTCTCAACAGATTTAGACGGTGCCCTATTTAACATGAATGCAACTGTCTCTAATGCATAACCCCAAAACGATAGTGGTAAATCGGTAAGAGACATCATAGAACGCACCATATACAATAAACTACGGTTACGACGTTCGGACACACCATTACGTTGTGGTGTTCCAGGTTGCATGAGTTGTCAAATGATTCCACATTGTTTTAAATGAAGGCCAAACTCGTAACTCAAATATTTGCCGCCGCGATCAAATCGTAGAAACTTTATTTCCCTGTTACGATGATTCTCCACTTCACTCTGAAATTCTGTGAACTTTTCAAATGTTTCAGACTTGTGTTTCATTCAGTAGATATACCCATACCTACTCAAATCATCTGTGAAGGTCAGAAAATAATGATACCGCCACGTGCCTCAACACTCATCGGACCGCATATATCGGTATGTATTATTTCCAGTAAGTCATTAGCTCGCTCCGTTGTTCCGGAGAATGGAGTTTTAGTCATCTTGCCCATGAGGCATGGTTCACAATTATCAAATGATTCATAATCAATTGATTCCAAAAGTCCGTCTGCATGGAGTTTCTTCATGCGCTTTACACCAATATGACCTAAATGGTAGTGCCACAAATGTGTTTCACTATCATTATCAACTTTGCATCTTGTAGCATCAATATTATGAATAAGTGTACCACTATGATAGAGACTCAACAAGAATATACCATTCATTAAGGGTGCATGACCATAAAAGATATTACTCATATAAATAGAACGACCATTATTATCTGATTTAAAAATAACCATCTCGCAATAAACAAGATCCAGATATAATGTTCATGCTCAACGCGGGCACCAAATAACAATTATTGAGGTCTAAGACTAATCTCGAAGGAAGATGTAGAGGTAGTGTGCCGACGGCAATCACATCGACCTTGGAACCATTTCCAACGCGCATCGTCACCTCGTCCTTAGCCAATCTTTGTTTATTCCATAGCTCTTGTTTCGAGTTACAAATATGAGCAACTGAACCAGTATCAAATACCTAGGCGCTTCTATGAGCATTAGTAAGGTACACATCAATAATATGTATATCAAATATACCTTTGTTCACTTTGCCATCCTTCTTATCCACCAAGTATTTGGGGCAGTTCCGCTTCCAGTGACCATTCCCTTTGCAGTAAAAGCACTCAGTTTCATGCTTGGGTCTAGCTTTGGGTTTCTTCCTGGGAGTGGAAACTTGCTTCCCATTTGTAACGCCCCGGATTCGATGCGCCAGGTGTCCGCCAGTTATTCACCGTTGTTTCCATGTCATTTTCTTGCGTGTTGCATTTTATCATGTCATCATGTGCATTTCATTTTGCATACGTGTTCGTCTCATGCATCCCAGCATTTTCCCCGTTGTTCGTTTCGCAATCCGGCGCTCCTATATCCTCCGGCGTTCCCCTTTTGCCTCTCGTTGTGAGCGGGTGTTAAACTTTCTCGGAATGGACCGAGCCTTGCCAAGCGGCCTTGGTAGAGCACCGGTAGACCGCCTGTCAAGTTTCGTGCCAATTGGAGTCCGTTTGATACTCCAACGGTTAACCGGGTAACCGTAAAAGCCTCCTTCTCTTTGCAGCCCAACACCCTTCCAAAGTGGCCCAAAACCCATCTAACTCTCCTCCATGCTCTCGGTCGTTCGATCACAATCGCGTGGCCGAAAACCGCTCCTCATTTGGACTCTCCTAGCTCCCTCTACCTATATATATGCCTCCCCCTCCGAAATTCGGAGTCCAAAACCCAAAATCTCCTCCCTCTCCGCGCCGGACACGTCCGCCACCGGCCGGACATGTCCGCCCCGCCGACCGCAGCCAACCAGGTAGTGCCATGTGTCCTCCGCCGCCGTCCCCGCGCCGCCGGCCCGCGGAGCCCATCCGGGGCCCGCGCGGGCCCAGATCCGCGCCGCCGGCC
>NC_041393.1:216441957-216452002 GCF_002162155.2 Triticum dicoccoides | reverse complement strand
CCGAGCTCGCGGCCACCCTCCTCGCCGGCGACCTGCACGCCTCCGCGCCCCGGCCGGATCCGGCCCCCCTCGCCGGCGCAGCCCCGTCCCCGGCCCTCTTCCTCGTCTCCGGCGAACCTCGGTTCCCGCGGCCGGATCTAGATCTGAGGTTGACTCCCCCTTCGTTTTTTTGCCTAAGTCCCGAATATTTTTGCATAATCATGCCCTGTTCATCGCATTATATCTCTGCGTCCGTAGCTCCGTTTTGTGCATGTAATATGTCAAATTGTTCGTCTCAACGAGTACATCATTTCATTCCATTGCATCATATTCATTTGAGGTCATCTAGATGCCTGAATCATCGTTGCATGAGTGCTTCATGATGTTTTCTGCTGTCTGTTAACAGAACGAGCTCTTTTGTCATTTTTGCCATGATTGATGTGTGCATCCTATGAGGTTGATGTCTACATGTGTTTTGAACTATGCCATGCCATCTTTATAGTGGTGTATGCCATGTATTTTTGTGATCAATGTGGTGACTAGCACAAGCATGCAAACTAGGCATCGTGATGTTGCTGATTTTAGTCCCTGTTCTGCTGTTATTTTGATGCCATGTAAACTTGTTGCTACAGAGAGATCCATGCATATTTTGAGATACTTAAGTAAGGATGTTTTGAACAAATAGTTGTTCTCTATCCGTTCATGCCCTTGTTTGCAATTATGTAGTAGTCTAGCATGTCATTTTCGTGCTCTACTTTTGCTTCAAAATGTTTCCTGGCAGATTGTTTACATGTTATTCAATTTTGCCAAGGTTGCTATAGTTGATCCTTGCATGCTATGAACTTGTTCTTGACTTGGTTTGTTTCAAAAACATGTCATATTGATGATGCTATGCTTATCTTGTCATGCAATGACTTGTGGTGAGTGTATCGAGCTTGTTAAGTAGTGTACTCGCTGTTGCTGTTTCGCTAGGCTGAATCTGTTATTTTGTGATGCTATATAAACATGTTGCTACTAATCATTCTATGCATAATCTGGAGATGATCACTAAACATGTTTTGTTCTACATGTCATGATCTATCCATCCATGCCCCTGGTTGCATTTATAGCTTGCTGTAGCTTGTTCATATCTTGCTCCAAAGTTGCTTCATAATGTTGCTGTCAGCCTGTTAACATTAAGTTCACTTGTTGCCATGTGTTTTGCTAGTGATCCATGCACCCTATGACCTTGCTCTTGCCATGCTTAGCTTCACAAACATGTCTTCTTACTGTTGGTTGCCTTGCCATGCCATGTTATGCTCTATGGTGAGTGGTACAAGCTCATCTACATGCCTTCATAATTCTGTTTCTGCCATGTTTGAATCTGTAATATATCTTGCCATGTTTACATGGGTGCCATCATATTTTCTGATCCTTTTTGGCTTATGGTCACTAAGGGAATTTTGATCTATGCTTTGAGTAGAATCATGCCATGCCTTTGTTTGCCATGATAAGTTCCTGTAACATGTTGTTTGATAGCTCTAAACATTGCAACCTGATGTTATTTTCTGAAAAGTCTGAAATTGTTATTACTTGCAATCTTACCATGTGTGTTTGAGCATGTACTAGTGATTTCTGGAGTTAGCTCAGTGTTCATGTTTTGTAATGCTTTACCTGTACATCATGCCCATGCCTTATGTTATTATGTTGGGGTGCTGTAGCAAGTTGTTTTGATGCTTGCAATATGCCTAGTTGCTGTTTTGGACAGCTTGTCCTTTAAACTTGTTTCATGTGTGTGTGTTGAACCGTTGCTCCGTTTTGAGGGGGCTATATATGAAACTTGCTTGATTTTGCATGTAGTTTCATATTATCATGTTGCATCCTTGTTTTGAGGTGTTTGCTTGATGTTTGAGTGCATTTCGCATCAATGCCATGCTTATCTTGTTTTGCTCATATCTTCTAGGCCGTAGCCCCGAACTAAATGAACTTTATATGTAACTTGACTAGAATCTCATGTAGATCATCTTGGTGCATCTTAACTTGCTGTTTAACAACTTGAAACTAAGGTTTATTCAGATCTGGACCAACTTCGAAATATGCATATGAGGACTTACCGGAATTGTTATATGTTGTTCCCGGCCTCATTTAAACTTGCCTTGATGTGTTGCTCTTGTTTGCGTCATCTCTTGCCATGAGTAGCTTCATGTAGCCTTATCATGCATCATGCTTGTTTGTGCATCATGTCTTGTTCATGTGTGGTGTGTTTACCGTGTTGTGTGCTTCTTCTCGATAGTTCCTGTTTCGTTGGATTCGTTCATCTACGCTTGGTTCGGCTTCATCCGTTCGTCTTCTTCATGGACTCGTTCTTCTTCCTGGCGGGATTTCAGGCAAGATGACCGCTAGCATGGATCTCACTACTATCATTGCTATGCTAGTTGCTTCGTTCTATCGCTTTGCTGCGCTACCTATTACCTGTTTATCGAGCCTTCCCAAATTGCCATGAACCTCTAACCTTTGACACCTTTCCTATGCAAACCGTTGTTTGGCTATGTTACCGCTTTTGCTTAGCCCTCTTATAGCGTTGCTAGTTGCAGGTGAAGTTGAAGATTGCTCCATGGTGGACAGGATTTTGTTGGGATATCACAATATCTCTTATATTATTATTAATGCATCTATATACTTGGCAAAGGGTGGAAGGCTCGGCCTTTTGCCTGGTGTTTTGTTCCACTCTTGCCGCCCTAGTTTCCGTCATACCGGTGTTATGTTCCCGGATTTTGCGTTCCTTACGCGGTCGGGTGATTTGTGGGACCCCCTTGACAGTTCGCTTTGAATAAAACTCCTCCAGCAAGGCCCAACCTTGGTTTTACCATTTGCCTCACCACCACCTATACCTTTCCCTTGGGTCGGCCAACCTGAGGGTCATCTTTATTTTAGCCCCCCCGGGCCAATGCTTGTCTAAGTGTTGGTCCAAACCGAGTGATGTCCGGCGCCCCCTGGGCAATCAGGGTCTATGCCAACCCGACGTCTGGCTCATCCGGTGTGCCCTGAGAACGAGATATGTGCAGCTCCTATCGGGATTTGTCGGCACAACGGGAGGTCTTGCTGGTCTTGTTTTACCATTGTCGAAATGTCTTGTAAATCGGGATTCCGAGTGTGATCGGGTCTTCCTGGGAGAAGGTATATCCTTCATTGATCGCGAGAGCTTGTCATGGGCTAAGTTGGGACACCCCTGCAGGGTATAATCTTTCGAAAGCCGTGCCTGCGGTTATAGGCAGATGGGAATTTGTTAATGTCCGGTTGTAGATAACTTGACACCAGATCCGAATTAAAACGCATCAACCGCGTGTGTAGCCGTGATGGTCTCGTCTCGGCGGAGTCCGGGAAGTGAACACGGTTTCTGGGTTATGTTTGACGTAAGTAGGAGTTCAGGATCACTTCTTGATCATTGCTAGCTTCACGACCGTTCCGCTTGCTCTCTTCTCGCTCTTATTTGCGTATGTTAGCCACCATATATGCTTAGTCGCTGCTGCAGCCTCACCACTTTACCCCTTCCTTTCCCTTTAAGCTTCGCTAGTCTTGATACCCATGGTAATGGGATTGCTGAGTCCTCGTGGCTCACAGATTACTACAACAACAGTTGCAGGTACAGGTTATGCGATGATCATGACGCGAGAGCAATGCTTGCTTGTCTTGAGTTCTTCTTCTGCTCCTTCTTCGATCAGGGGATAGGTTCCAGGTCGGCAGCCTGGGCTAGCAGGGTGGATGTCGTTTGAGCTTCTGTTTGTGTTTCATTCGTAGTTTGATGATGCTCTTATGTATTGATGATGTTGTATTTGTGTGGCATTGTATGCCTCTTGTATGTATCCCCATCTATTATGTAATGTTAATGTAATGATATCCACCTTGCCAAAGCGTTTTAATATGCTTGTCTATACTTGGTGGGACCTTAGAGTTCCTTTTGGATAGTGTCGCATATTGGGCGTGACAAGTTGGTATCAGAGCCTCGACCGACCCTAGGAGCTCCCTTGATTGATTGTGTAGTTTGGTCGTTGTTGAGTCTAGAATAAACTGTTTTCGGAGTCTAGTTATATCGGAGAGTAGGAATTCTTTTACTCCTCAGCCCCTTCGTCGCTCTGGTAAGGAATCTTGACGTAGGTGTTTTGAATTACTCCTCTTCCCATTCAAATTTTTCCTTAGGATCACGCAGTTGGTTTTCCGATCGTTGTTCCTCAGCTCTTTCCATCCGGTGCATTTCTCGTCAAGTTGATTCGAGCCTCTTCATCTTTGCCAAGTTCAATCCTCAGTTGTTTTCTTTTCCCACCCGCCCTCCCTGTTCTTCTTCTCGGAACCGGAGTCCGTAATCGAGTATCCACCCAACTCATGCAAAGTCTTTGCTTTCTTTCCTCAATGATTTCAACCGGTGTTTTCTCTTCAAGATATTCGTCGATTTCCCCTTCCAAGTTGCCTTTGTTTTCCCGCCCTCCCACCCTTTTCTTCCAGGAGTCTGAGTCTCTTTCGAGTATCAATTTCATCCGTTTTCCCTCAATTTTTTCAACCGGTGAATTCTCGTTTGGTTCGACATTCTTCATCTCTTTTCTTCTCCGGTGGACTCAATTCAAGTTTTTTCGGGTTGATCATATTCTTTTTCTTCGATCAAGTACTCTCCCTGCTCGTTCGTCTCTCGCCAATTTATCCTTCCGGAGTGCTCAAGACATCTCAGGAGATTCGTCTGTGTTCCAATTAATTCGAGGTTGTCACCTCTTTCAAATATTTCAATTGTTCCGGTGCTTCAACTATCTGTTAAACAATCCTTTCTCAACGGTGTTATCTCTCCAGTGGGCCCTAACCCACAGGTCTTTTCCCAGGATCTTACCAGACTCTTCTAATTATTCCCAGAGTTATTCTCAATTCTTTTCAAGTGTGACGTAAGAATGATTTTCATCAGTCAGATGCTTTTCCAAGATCGTTTTCAAATCATTTCATTATTGGCTCAACCTCTCTGCTTTCAATTATACCGGTGTATCTCAGTAATTTCGGTGGTTTTTCTCGTTGTCAGTTCAAGATCGAAGAAGAGTTTTTCCTCTAAATCTTGCCCGTTCTCCCGAAGATTCATGTTATCAGTCTTGAATTATTCCATTTGTCAGATATTCTTTTCATCCATCCGGAGTATGTCAGGAGTTGTTTTCCCATTTCTTTTCAGCGAAGGCCATCGTTCCAGAAGAATTCTTTGTTCTCACATTTCAGCTACCGTTATCCAATTATCCCAGTGCTTCGTTCAAATGTTCGTTAATCAGCTCGAGTTCTTTTGTTCTTTTGCATCTAAATCCCCTCGAGCATATTGGTTCTTCTAATTCTTCCGGTGATTCATTCTCTTCTTTAGTCATTTTGAATTCTTACGGTGGTTCATCCAAGATTCTTTTTCCTTGATTATCATTTTAATCCATTCGTTCTTCCCAATCCTACCGGTGGTTCATGAAGACCTTCTCAAGTTTGCGCTATATCTCTCTTAATCCTTTTCAAGAAGAATAAGTAGTATGCAAAATCCATTGTTTGTCATCAATTTAATTTGATGAAGGATAAGCATACAATAAATCTTATTCTTATTTCTTCCAAGTGATTAATCCTTTCCTTCAGAGTTTGTTCTTGATGAATAAATTCTAGTTCCAAGTGTTTCCATCTTTTCTTTTCCGGAGTTCTTCATGGTGGTTCGTCATGATTTAATCTTTTCTTCAAGAGTTCATCAAGATTCTTGTTGGCAGAGTTCAAGTATCCTTTCTTCTCGCGTCTCGAAGTGCAATTAATTCTCCATATCTTTTGAAGTGGAGGTTCGCATTTCTTCGTTCTTCTCAGCTATTTAATCTTTTCCGCTTGTGGTCGGTTATCACCTCATAATTTTGAGATGTTTTCCATAAGTCCACAACAAGCTTATTCTTTCGTTGTTGATTCTCTCAATAACTCCGTTCAATCCTACCTTCTAAGTTCTTTTCATTCAACTCTTTCAATTCTTTCCGGAGGTTTTGTGTCATGTCTTCATCAAGCATCATTCCATCCCCTCAAGTTCATGTTCTATTCCTCCATGTTTCAGCCGGAGTGCTGCTTCAATCCTTTCAGTCTTATTCGTTTCTTAGCTTGTTCTAACCGGAGTGGTTTCATAGTCTATCTGATTTCGTGAGCTTTCGATTCTCGTCATTCTCGTCGTTCCTCTCTTATTCTTGAGTGTTCTCGGTCCTTTGCTTCTTCTCTTCAGTTCTTGCTTCACCTCATCCCTTTTCCCTTTCGTCTCGGTCCTAAGATCTCGGGACGAGATCTCTTGTTAATGGAGGAGTGTTGTAACACCCCGGATTCGATGCGCCAGGTGTCCGCCAGTTATTCACCGTCGTTGCCATGTCATTTTCTTGCATGTTGAATTTTATCATGTCATCATGTGCATTTCATTTTGCATACGTGTTCATCTCATGCATCCGAGCATTTTCCCTGTTGTCCATTTCGCAATCCGGCGCTCCTATGTCCTCCGGCGTTCCCCTTTTGCCTCTCGTTGTGAGCGGGTGTTAAACTTTTCGGAATGGACCGAGCCTTGCCAAGCGGCCTTGGTATAGCACCGGTAGACCGCCTGTCAAGTTTCGTGCCATTTGGAGTCCGTTTGATACTCCAACAGTTAACCAGGTAACCGTAAAAGCCTCCTCTTTGCAGCCCAACACCCTTCTAAAGTGGCTCAAAACGCATCTAACTCTCCTCCATGCTCTCGGTCGTTCGATCACGATCGCGTGGCCGAAAACCACTCCTCATTTGGACACTCCTAGCTCCCTCTACCTATATATATGCCTCCCCCTCCGAAATTCGCAGTCCAAAACCCTAAATCTCCTCCCTCTCCGCGCCGGACACGTCCGCCCCCGACCGGACATGTCTGCCCCGCCGACCGCAGCCAACCAGGTAGTGCCACGTGTCCTCCGCCGCTGTCCCCGTGCCGCCGGCCCGCGGAGCCCACCCGGGGCCCGCGCGGGCCCAGATCCGCGCCGCCGTTCGCCGCCCGGCCGCGTCGCCACCGCCGGCTGCCGCCTCCATCCGCCGCCCGCTCCCCGTGGCCGCCGCCTCCGCCGCCCCGGTGCGCCTCGGCCGCCGTGCCCGTGCGCTGCCTCGCCGGAGCCGCTCCAGCCCCGGCTGCCCCTTCGCCCCTCCGCGCGAAGCTCTAGGGAGAGGAGCCCCCGAGCTCGCGCCACCCTCCTCGCCGGCGACCTGCACGCCTCTGCGCCCCGGCCGGATCCGGCCCCCCTCGCCGGCGTAGCCCCGTCCCCGGCCCTCTTCCTCGTCTCCGACAAACCTCGGTTCCCGCGGCCGGATCTAGATCTGAGGTTGACTCCCCCTTCGTTTTTTTTGCCTAAGTCCCGAATATTTTTGCATAATCATGCCCTGTTCATCGCATTGTATCTCTGCGTCCGTAGCTCCATTTTGTGCGTGTAATATGTCAGATTGTTCGTCTCAACGAGTACATCATTTCATTCTATTGCATAATATTCATTTGAGGTCATCTAGATGCCTGAATCATCATTGCAAGAGTACTTCATGATGTTTTCTGCTGTCTGTTAACAGAACGAGCTCTTTTGTCATTTTTGCCATGATTGATGTGTGCATCCTATGAGGTTGATGTCTACATGTGTTTTGAACTATGCCATGCCATCTTTACAATGGTGTATGCCATGTATTTTTGTGATCAATGTGGTTGCTAGCACAAGCATGCAAACTAGGCATATTGATGTTGCTGATTTTAGTCCCTGTTCTGCTGTTATTTTGATGCCATGTAAACTTGTTGCTACAGAGAGATCCATGCATATTTTGAGATACTTAAGTAAGGATGTTTTGAACAAATGGTTGTTCTCTATCCATTCATGCCCTTGTTTGCAATTATGGAGTAGTCTAGCATCTCATTTTCGTGCTCTACTTTTGCTTCAAAATCTTTCCTGGCATATTGTTTACATGTTATTCAATTTTGCCAAGGTTGCTATAGTTGATCCTTGCATCCTATGAACTTGTTCTTGACTTGGTTTGTTTCACAAACATGTCATATTGATGATGCTATGCTTATCTTGTCATGCAATGACTTGTGGTGAGTGTATCGAGCTTGTTAAGTAGTGTACTCGCTGTTGCTGTTTCGCTAGGCTGAATCTGTTATTTCATGATGCTATATAAACATGTTGTTACTAATCATTCTATGCACAATCTGGAGATGATCAATAAACATGTTTTGTTCTACATCTCATGCTCTATCCATCCATGCCCCTGGTTGCATTTATAGCTTGCTGTAGCTTGTTCATATATTGCTCCAAAGTTACTTCATAATGTTGCTGTCATCCTGTTAACATTAAGTTCACTTGTTGCCATGTGTTTTGCTAGTGATCCATGCACCCTATGACCTTGCTCTTGCCATGCTTAGCTTCACAAACATGTCTTCTTACTGTTGGTTGCCTTGCCATGCCATGTTATGCTCTGTGGTGAGTGGTACAAGCTCATCTACATGCCTTCATAATTCTGTTTCTGCCATGTTTGAATCTGTAATATATCTTGCCATGTTTACATGGGTGCCATCATATTTTATGATCCTTTTTGGCTTATGGTCACTAAGGGACTGTTGATCTATGCTTTGAGTAGAATCATGCCATGCCTTTGTTTGCCATGATAAGTTCCTGTAACATGTTGTTTGATAGCTCTAAACATTGCAACCTGATGTTATTTTCTGCAAAGTCTGAAATTGTTATTACTTGCAATCTTACCATGTGTGTTTGAGCATGTACTAGTGATTTCTGGAGTTAGCTCAGTGTTCATGTCTTGTAATGCTTTACCTGTATATCATGCCCATGCCTTTTGTTATTATGTTGGGGTGCTGTAGCAAGTTGTTTTGATGCTTGCAATATGCCTAGTTGCTGTTTTGGACAGCTTGTCCTTTAAACTTGTTTCATGTGTGTGTGTTGAACCGTTGCTCCGTTTTGAGGGGGCTATATACGAAACTTGCTTGATTTTGCATGTAGTTTCATATTATCATGTTGCATCCTTGTTTTGAGGTGTTTGCTTGATGTTTGAGTGCATTTCGCATCAATGCCATGCTTATCTTGTTTTGCTCATATCTTCTAGGCCGTAGCCCCGAACTAAATGAACTTTATATGTAACTTGACTAGAATCTTGTGTAGATCATCTTGGTGCATCTTAACTTGCTGTTTAACAACTTGAACATAAGGTTTATTCAGATCTGGACCAACTTCAAAATATGCATATGAGGACTTACCGGAATTGTTATATGTTGTTCCCGACCTCATTTAAACTTGCCTTGATGTGTTGCTCTTGTTTTTCGTCATCTCTTGCCATGAGTAGCTTCATGTAGCCTTATCATGCATCATGCTTGTTTGTGCATCATGTCTTGTTCATGTGTGGTGTGTTTACTGTGTTGTGTGCTTCTTCTCGATAGTTCCTGTTTCGTTGCGATCGTGAGGATTCGTTCGTCTACGCTTGGTTCGGCTTCATCCGTTCGTCTTCTTCATGGACTCGTTCTTCTTCCTTGCGGGATTTCAGGCAAGATGACCGCTACCCTAGATCTCACTACTATCATTGCTATGCTAGTTTCTTCGTTCTATCGCTTTGCTGCGCTACCTATTACCTGTTTATCGAGCCTTCCCAAATTGCCATGAACCTCTAACCTTTGACACCTTTCCTATGCAAACCGTTGTTTGGCTATGTTACTGCTTTTGCTCAGCCCTCTTATAGAGTTGCTAGTTGCAGGTGAAGTTGAAGATAGCTCCATGGTGGACATGATTTTGTTGGGATATCACAATATCTCTTATATTATTATTAATGCATCTATATACTTGGTAAAGGGTGGAAGGCTCGGCCTTTTGCCTGGTGTTTTGTTCCACTCTTGCCGCCCTAGTTTCCGTCATACCGGTGTTATGTTCCCGGATTTTGCGTTCCTTACGCGGTCGGGTGATTTGTGGGACCCCCTGGACAGTTCGCTTTGAATAAAACTCCTCCAGCAAGGCCCAACCTTGGTTTTACCATTTGCCTCACCACCACCTATACCTTTCCCTTGGGTCGGCCAACCCGA
>NC_041393.1:216372254-216441684 GCF_002162155.2 Triticum dicoccoides | reverse complement strand
CGCCCCCTGGGCAATCAGGGTCTATGCCAACCCGACGTCTGGCTCATCCGGTGGGCCCTGAGAATGAGATATGTGCAGCTCCTATCGGGATTTGTCGGCACATCGGGAGGTCTTGCTGGTCTTGTTTTACCATTGTCGAAATGTCTTGTAAATCGGGATTCCGAGTCTGATCGGGTCTTCCTGGGAGAAGGTATATCCTTCGTTGATCGCGAGAGCTTGTCATGGGCTAAGTTGGGACACCCCTTCAGGGTATAATCTTTCGAAAGCCGTGCCTATGGTTATAGGCAGATGGGAATTTGTTAATGTCCGGTTGTAGATAACTTGACACCAGATCTGAATTAAAACGCATCAACCGCGTGTGTAGCCATGATGGTCTCTTCTCGGCGGAGTCCGGGAAGTGAACACGGTTTCTGGGTTATGTTTGACGTAAGTAGGAGTTCAGGATCACTTCTTGATCATTGCTAGCTTCACGACCGTTCCGCTTGCTCTCTTCTCGCTCTTATTTGCGTATGTTAGCCACCATATATGCTTAGTCGCTGCTGCAGCCTCACCACTTTACCCCTTCCTTTCCCTTTAAGCTTTGCTAGTCTTGATACCCATGGTAATGGGATTGCTGAGTCCTCGTGGCTCACAGATTACTACAATAACGTTTGCAGGTACAGGTTGTGCGATGATCATGACGCGAGAGCGATGCTTGCTTGTCTTGAGTTCTTCTTCTGCTCCTTCTTCGATCAGGGGATAGGTTCCAGGTCGGCAGCCTGGGCTAGCAGGGTGGATGTCGTTTGAGTTTCTGTTTGTGTTTCATCCGTAGTTGGATGATGCTCTTATGTATTGATGATGTTGTATTCATGTGGCATTGTATGCCTCTTGTATGTATCCCCATCTATTATGTAATGTTGATGTAATGATATCCACCTTGCAAAAGCGTTTCAATATGCGGGTCTATCCTTGGTGGGACCTTCGAGTTCCTTCTGGATAGTGTCGCATATTGGGCGTGACACCATTCTTCTTGAAGTTCCCTTTCTTTCCCTTGCCCTTTTTCTTGAAACTAGTGGTCTTGTTAACCATCAACACTTGATGCTCCGTCTTGATTTCTACCTCCACGGCCTTAAGCATCGCGAAGAGCTCAGGAATCATTTTATTCATCCCTTGCATATTATAGTTCATCACGAAGCCTTTGTAGCTTGGTGGCAGTGACTGAAGAACTCTGTCAATAACACTATCAACTGGAAGATCAACTCCCAGCTGAGTCAAGTGGTTATGATACCCAGACATTTTGAGTATGTGTTCACTGACAGAACTGTTCTCTTCCATCTTGCAGCTATAGAACTTATTGGAGACTTCATGTCTCTTAACCTGGGCATTTGCGTGAAATATTAACGTCAACTCTTGGAACATATCATATGCTCCATGACGTTCAAAACGTCTTTGAAGTCCCGGTTCTAAGCTGTAAAGCATGGCACACTGAACTATTGAGTAGTCATCAGATCGAGCCTGCCAGACGTTCATAACATCTTCTTCAGCCCCTGCAGTGGGTCTGTCACCTAGCGGTGTATTAAGGACATAATTCTTCTGTGCAGCAATGAGGATAATCCTCAAGTTACGAACCCAGTCTGCATAGTTTCTACCATCATCTTTCAACTCAGCTTTCTCTAGGAACACATCAAATTTCAGGGGAACAGTAGCTCGGGCCTTTGATCTACAACATAGATATGCAAAACTATAAGACTAAGTTCATGATAAATTAAGTTCAATTAATCAAATTACTTAAGAACTCCCACTTAAATAAACATACCTCAAGTTATCTAAGTGATACATGATCCAAATCAACTTACCCATGTCCGATCATCACGTGAGATGGGGTAGTCATCAATGGTGAACATCTCTATGTTGATCATATCTACTATATGACTCACGTTCGGCTTTTCGGTCTCCAGTGTTCTAAGACCATGTCTCTACATGCTAGGCTTGCCAAGTTTAACCCAAGTATTCTACATGTGCAAAACTGTCTTACACTCGTTGTATGTGAACGTAGAGTCTATCACACCCGATCATCACGAGGTGCTTCAAAACGACGAACTTTGGCAATGGTGCATACTCGGGGAGAACACTTTTGTCTTGAAATTTAGTGAAGGGATCATCTTATAATGCTACCGATGTTCTAAGCAAAATAAGATGCATAAGGATAAACATCACATGCAATGAAAATATGTGACAAGATATGGCCATGATCATCTTGTGCTTTTGATCTCCATCTCCAAAGCATCTTCATGATCTCCATCATCACTGGCTCGACACCTTTATCTCAATCGTAGCGCCAGGGTCGTCTCGCCAACTATTGCTTCTACAACTATTGCTAACGCATAGCGATAAAGTAAAGCAATTACATGGCGCTTGCATTTCCTACAATAAAGAGACAAACCTAAGGCTCCTGCCAGTTGTTGATATTAGAAAACATGATCATCTCATACATCAACATATATCACATCATGTCTTCACCATATCACATTACAACATGCCCTGCAAAAACAAGTTAGATGTCCTCTACTTTGTTGTTGCAAGTTTTACGTGGCTGCTACGGGCTTCTAGCAAGAACCGTTCTTACCTACGCAAAAACAACAACAGTGATTCATCAAGGTTGTTTTTTAACCTTCTTCAAGGACTGGCCGTAGTCAAATTTGATTCAACTAAAGTAGGAGAAACAGACACCCGCCAGCCACCTTTATGCAAAACTAGTTGCATGTCTGTCGGTGGAACCGGTCTCATGTGCGTGGACATGTAAGGTTGGTCCGGGCTGCTTCATCCCACAATACCGTTGAATCAAAATAAGTCATTGGTGGTAAGCAGTATGACTATCACTGCCCACAACTCTTTGTGTTCTACTCATGCATATCGTCTATGCATAGACCTGGCTCGGATGCTACTGTTGGGAAAGGTTGCATGGAAAACAAAAAAAATCTACGCACATGCAAGATCTATCCATGGAGATGCATAGCAACGATAGGGGAGAGTGTGTCTACATACCCTTGTAGACCATAAGCGGAAGCGTTTGTTAATGCGGTTGATCTCGTCGAACTTCTTCACGCTCCAAAGGACCGAGTACCAAACGTATGACACCTCCGCGTTCAGCACATGTTCACCTCGGTGACATCCTCCGCCTTCTTGATCCGGCAAGAGGGGGAGGTAGTGGATGAGTTCCGGCAACACAACGGCATGGTGACAGTGATGGTGATGCTATCTCCGCAGGGCTTCACCTAAGCATTACAAAAATATGACCGAGGGTGTAAACAGTGGAGGGAGGCGCTACATATGGCTAAGACAATGTTGTGTTCTCCTAGCCCCCCCCTCCCACATATATATAGGTGGGGGGAGGAGGGAGCTGCCAGGAGGCGCCCTCAAGTAGGCTGAATCCTACTTGGGGTCCCTTCCCAAGTGGCGCCCCTTCCTTATATAAGTGTGGGAGGAAGGAAGGAGGAGGTGCCCCCCCCCCTTTCCTTTCTCTCCTGAGGAGGGAAAGGCAGGAGGGGCCACCCCTGCCTTTTCCTTCCCCTAGGGCTGGCCAGCCAAGGAGAGGGGCACGCCAGCACCCTTGTGGGGTGGTTTGTCCCCTCATTTGGTCCATTAGGCCCATACACTTACTGGGGGTGTCCGGAACCCCTTTCGGTGACCGGATGATTACCCGGTGCACTCCGAAACTCTTCCGGTGTCCGAATACCATCATCCTATATATCAATCTTTACCTCTCGACCATTTCGAGACTCCTCGTCATGTCCATGATATCATCTAGGACTCCGAACAACATTTGGTCACCAAATCATATAACTCATATAACATTATATTGTCAACGAACATTAAGCGTGTGGACCCTACGGGTTCAAGAACTATGTAGACATGACCGAGACACCTCTCTGGTCAATAACCAATAGCGGAACCTGGATGCCCATATTGGCTCCTACATATTATACGAAGATCTTTATCGGTCGAACCTTATGACAACATACATAATTCGCTTTGTCCATCGGTACATTACTTGTCCGAGATTCGATCGTCGGTATCTTCATACCTAGTTCAGTCTCATTACCAGTAAGTCTCTTTACTCATTCTGTAATAAATCATCTTGTAACTAACTCCTTACTCACTTCGCTTGCAAGGCTTCTTATGATGTGTATTACCGAGAAGGCCCAGAGATACCTCTCCGATACTCGGAGTGACAAATCCTAATCTCGATCTATGCCAACTGAACAAACACCTTCAGATACCTGTAGAGCATCTTTATGATTGCCCAGTTATGTTGTGATGTTTGATAGCACACAATGTATTCCTCCAGTATCCGGGAGTTGCATAATCTCATAGTCGAAGGAATATGTATTTGTCATTAAGAAAGCAATAGCAATAAACTGAACGATCAATATGCTAAGCTAACGGATGGGTCTTGTCCATCACATCATTCTCCTAATGATGTGATCCCGTTATCAAATGACAACACATGTCAATGGTTAGGAAACCTTAACCATCTTTGATTAACGAGCTAGTCTAGTAGAGGCTTACTAGGGACATGGTATTTGTTTATGTATTCACACATGTATTTAAGTGTCCGATCAATACAATTCTGGCATGAATAATAAACATTTATCATGAATAAGGAAATATAAAATAACAACTTTATTATTGCCTCTAGGGCATATTTCCTTTAGGTCCTAGTTGTTAGGGGGAAGAATCATTTATTTTTGCCCGTAATAAGGACACACTTCCTTGCGTGCGAAGATGTAGCTGGTGGGTCCCAGGTGTCAGGGGGAGAAAAGATTATTTTTCATGGTAAGAAGGATGCAGTTGCATGCATGCGTCCATGGGCATGGTGCATCCCCATTGTTAGCCTCTACACGTACAATCATCTTCCGATGACTCTCGTTTGTTGACCATGTTGACCACACTATGCCGAGCGCACCAAGGCCGATGGACGATGGTGAGGCCCCAGACTGGAACGACCGAGAGATGGGGAAGATGTGGCATTGGAGTTGCAGATGGAGAGGAGTGGGAAACTTGACTAGTTTGTATGCGCAGCAGCACTGCCGCCCACGGGAGACAGGAGCAAGATCAGAGGTTGAAGAAGCAGCACGGCTGTTGGAGTAACATCCAACGGTCCAACTGCTAGAATCATTTGTTGATCAATTTAACAAAGCCCTACGTACGCTTCAGCTTAGTAGGCCCACAAGTGCCACCAAATTTGTTGCAGCTGTCATCGGGAGGAATAGTTTTTTTCACATAACAAGGAGGCACTTCCTTCCATGTGAAGATACAGCCGGTGGGTCCTAGCTGTCAGCAGGAGCAATCATTTTTTCACGTAATAAGGAGGCACTTGCTTGTGTGGGTCCCTATTGTCAGCCTCTCCACTTACATCCCTCTTCCAATGGTTGTTGCTTGTTGACCATGTTGACCACACCGCGCTGAGAGCACCAACAAGATGGACGATGATGAGGCCCGGGAAGGGAATTACCCAGAGCCGACAAAGCCACAATAGTTGATGACCATGCTAAGGGGAGTACGACGGTTGACTGGTCAGTTGCGGGGTAAGGCTGCCATCATCGGAAAATAACAGGAGGTGCGGGTTGGTAGATGGATGGCCTGGCCAGCGGTGGGAGTAGGGTGGGCCGGTGAGGCCTGCATGGCAGCAAACCGACCACAGAAGGAGGGAGCAGGCAGTCCCGCTGACGCTGGTTTGAGCGACTGGAGCAGGAAGAGCAGAGATTGAAGAAGCCCGACGGCCGTTGGATGGACATGCAACTGTCACTCCTCTCGTGTGTTGACTAAGTTGACACGGCCTTGCGTGTGCGTCAACCCTTTTTAGGAAAGCATATGCATCAACCTTTTCTTTAGGAAAGCGTGCATGTCAACCTATAGTAGGCGCACAAGTCAGACTCAAATATGTGGAAAATAGCATACAACCCATCTGCCATTATTTCTAATAATTTACAACCCATTTGCTAATTCTTAAGGGTTTTTTGGAGCCCATATTCTTTTTGTTAGCATTACAAGCCATATTGTGGCCACGGTTAAAAAAATCTACGAAATTTTGCATATTTCGGTGCAGTCCGAACTATTTTTAATCCCGAAATTTGAGTCACATTCAAACTAATTTGAAAAATAAATTTATATCAATATAAAATCCATATAATTGTCCACGCGTGAAAATCAATGGAATTTAAAATCTCAAAATGAAAAAAAATTGGAAACTAATTGTTGGTTTAATGTGTTTTAAAAATGTACAACCCTTTTCTCATTACTAATAGCCAATTTTCTGGGCAAGCTGAATGAAACTCTGCTCGTCTTGAAAGATTTGCAGCCTAGCAGGGCTGACAAAAGCAAGTAGGTATCGATTGGTTATTCTACAAAAGAACAAAAAACTAGGCTAGCCATTTTTAGAAAGAAAAAAAGCTACTGGGCTGGTCTTGTGGTAAACATAAAATAAAAAGGATGGATTGAAAGTGCGTTATATCGACTAGAGGGGGGTGAATAGGCAATTCTTACAAATTCGTCACTGAGGAATTTCTAGGTGAAGAAATTCCTAAACAATGACACACTAGCAGCGGGATAAGTACTCAGGTATAAACAGAACAGAGCAACAGCATAGTCATCATGATAAAATGAAAACAAGCACATAGTAGAGATAGCGTGATAACAGGATAAGCAGGTTGAAGACTATGTGACTGAAGAAATTGGATTGAGGAAATAGAGAAAGTCTTCAGTCAAAGTCTTCAAACAGTAATGATCAGGTCCATCAACACATGAATGAGGAAATGAAAGGGTTGAGGAAATAGAACCAGTTGGCTTGGTGAAGACAATGATTTGGTAGACCAGTTCCAACTGTTGTGACAGTTGTACGTCTGGTTGGAGCGGCTAAGTATTTAAACTCGAGGACACACAGTTCTCACTATATTGTCCTTGAGCTAAAGTCACACAGACCTCGCCCAACACTCGTGGCAAGTCTTCAGGTGACTTCCAAACCTTCCCAGACTTGGTCACTGGGCGATCCACAATTCCTCTTGGATGCTCAGACTATGATGCCTAACCGTCTGGAGGATACACAGTCCTCAAAGGTAACAAGCGTCGGTTCCACACAGGAACAATCTCTTCAATGATGCTCAATCACTTTGGGTTTGTAGGTGTTTGGGTTTGGGTTTTCCTCACTTGATGATTTTCTCTCAAAGTCCTCGGAGGATGGGATGCTCTCAACGATAAGTGTCAGTTTCTCGTGGAGTAGCCAACCAACTAGTGGTTGTAGGGGGCGGCTATTTATAGCCTAGAGAGAAGCCCGACATGATAAGACATAAATGCCCTTCAATGATATGAACCTTAGGTGGATTGATATTTTGGGACAGCTGGGGCATAGCACAACAACAGTCGGATATTTGAGGTTCGAATTCCTCGGGGGTATCATGTTCCTCACTATGTAAGCAATCCACACTGGCGAATTCCTAACTGCTTAGTCAGGAAAAATTCCTCAGAGACCAGAAGATCTTCGTCTCTATCATTGAAGAAATTGACTGAACTCATATGAGATTTCCAATGGCTTCACTCGAAAGGATTGGGTAGGTGTAGGATTTGGAGATGAGCATCACATGGAAATCAGTTTCCTTAGTATTACCTCGACCCCCTTTAACACTATGGTGTTTCCTATGACTCAAGAAAGAGAAAATGAAACTACGAAAACAAAAGTCTTCACGCTTCACAATCCTCGCATGAATATCCAAGTCTTCAAGGTCACACCAATTTCTTCACTTTCAATATCTTCAGGAGAACCAAAGTTTTCAGCTGAAGTCATACATTTTTAGGAGTCGACTTTCATCGTAAATATCAAAATCCTCATCGACTTATAGAGCCTGTGTACACTCACAAACATATTAGTCCCTTAACATATAAGTCTTCAATACACCAAAATCACTAAGGGGCACTAGCTGCACTTACATGGATAGACAGGCCAGAGTGCGATGTCCGAGGAAATGACATGTGCCTGATGTTGACTTGCGGTCCACCCGATCACCAGCATAGTCAGAGTCAGAATATCCAGTGAGATCAAAAGAAGAGCCCTTGGGATACCATAATCCAAGTGTTTGAGTGTGAGCTAGATATCGAAGAATATGCTTCACAACCTTATGGTGCGATTCCTTTGGTGTAGCTTGAAATCGGGCACACATGCAAACACTAAGCATAATATCTGGCCTAGATGCACATGATACAATAAAGATCCAAACATGGAGTGGTATACCTTTTGATCGAAGTCTTTACCATTTTCATCGGTACATAGATGGCCATTTGTGGGCATAGGGATTTTGACGCCTTTGCAATCTTGCATGCCGAATTTCCTCAACACATCCTTGAGGTATTTCTCCTGGGATATGAATATGCCATTGTGTTGTTGACGAATTTGAAGACCTAAGAAGAATTTCAACTCTCCCATCATGAACATTTGGTATTCCTCACTCATCATATAGGCAAATTCGTCACTGTAATGTTCGTTAGTATAGCCAAAGATAATATCATCAATGTATATTTGGCACACGAATAATTCATCATCATATGCTTTGGTGGAAAGAGTTGGGTCAAGTGAACCGGGTTTGAAGCCTTTCTTCACGAGGAATTCCTTCAATGTATCATACCATGCCCGTGGTGCTTTCTTGAGGCCATAGAGGGCCTTGTTGAGTCTGTAGACGTGATCTGGAAATTTTGGATCCTCAAAACCTGGTGGTTGAGCAACATATACTTCTTCCTCAAGTTACCATTGAGGAATGCACTTTTCACATCCATTTGATGTAAGATGATATTATGATGGTTAGCATAAGCAAGCAATATGCAAATAGCCTCAAGTTTAGAAACAAGTGCAAAAGTTTCATCGAAATCAATTCCTTCAACCATTGTGTAGCCTTGAAATCAAGACGAGCCTTATTCCTCACCACAAGGCCATTTTCATCTTGTTTGTTGCGGTAGATCCATTTGGTGCCGATGATGTTGTGCTTGCGTGGGTCTGGTCGCTTGAAAAGCTCCCACGCATTGTTGAGCTCGAATTGATGCAATTCATCTTGTAAAGCTTGAATCCACTCAGATTCCATGAATGCTTCATCAAATTTGGTGGGCTCTATGATAGAGACAAACGCAAAATGCCCACAAAAGTTAGACAAATGTGAAGCTTTTGAGTGCGTGAGAGGACCTGGTGCGTTGATGTCGTTGATGATTCTCTCAATCGGCACTTCATTTGCAACGCGAGGATGAGCAGGTTGACGACTTTGATTTGACCTAGCAATTTCTTCAGGGCCATTTTCTTCAGTAGCACCAACATGATTTTCTTCACGGTCCGGAATGACTTCTTCAGCAGATTCTTCGGTAGGAATGACATCCTCAGTAGCCTTGAACTTGATGGATACCTCAGGTGACGTTTCATCTAGCACAAGAGGTAGGTGCTCTCTTTGCGAGCCATTAGTTTCATCAAACATCACATCTACAGTTTCAACAACCTTGTGATGATAGGTGTTGAAGACTCTGTAGGTGTGCGAGTCCTTTCCGTATCCAAGCATAAAACCCACATGTGCTTTTGGTGCAAATTTAGAGTGGTGGTGAGGATCTCTAATCCAGCATTTAGCACCGAAGACTTTGAAATAACTTACATTGAGTTTCTTGTCAGTGAGGAGTTCATATGAGGTATTTTTGAAGAATTCGTGAAGATATACCTTGTTGATGATGTGGCATGCAGTATCAATAGCATCTGGCCAAAAACATTGTGGAGTCTTGTATTCATCAACCATAGTGCAAGCCATCTCAACAAGATTTCTGTTCCTGCGCTCCACGACACCATTCTGCTGAGGAGTATAGGGAGCAGATAACTCGTGAGTAATACCAAGTATATCAAGATATTCATTGAGACTAGTGTTCTTGAACTCGGTTCCATTATCACTCCTGATATGCTTGATCTTCACACCGAAGTTCGTAGATGCTCTTGAGGACAATCGTTTGAAGACTTCCTGCACTTCATTTTTGTAAGTGATGATATGCACCCAGGTATAACGAGAACAATCATCAACAATGACAAAGCCATATAATGATGTAGAATTAGTGAATGTGGCATAATGAGTAGGGTCAAAGAGATCCATGTGAAGTAATTCAAAGGGACGAGAATTAGTCATGATAGTCTTCGAGGGATGCTTGCTCTGGTGATCTTTCCAGCCTCACAAGCCCCACAAAGATGATCTTTGAGGAATTTTACACCGTCGATGCCAATGACATGCTTCTTCTTCGCGAGTTTATGCAAGTTCCTCATCCCAGCATGACCAAGTCGTCGATGCCATAACCAGCCTTCTGAAGCTTTTGCAAGTAGACATGTGGTAGGCTGTGGTCCTGCAGAGAAATCAACAATATACAAGTCTCCTCTCCTAAAGCCTTTGAAGACTTTGGAATTGTCAGATTCCATTAGCACAATGCAACAATATTTGCCAAAGACGACAACCATATCAAGATCACAAAGCATTGAGACAAACATGAGGTTGAATCCTAAGGACTCGACAAGCATGAATTTGTGCATGTGTCTATCCTTTGAGATCGCAACCCTACCTAGTCCCAATACCTTGCTTTTGCCTTTGTCAGCGTAGGTGATATGCTTCAGATGAGATGGAGATAAAGCAGTGTCTGTCGTGGAATTAACACGTCAGATGTCCTAGTGTGAGGATTTAGTCACGAGGCCAACGCATCTATGTGGTAGCTTGAGAGGGGTTGATCGGGACGAGAGACGCAATCCACAAGACAAGGGTTTAGACAGCTTCGGGCCCCGGGAAACATCATCCGGTAACAACCCTACATGCTGTTTGAGGCTAGATCTCATTATCATCATGAGGGAGTCGCCGTAAACCGGCTCTCCTCTAGTTGTGTCTAGCCCTAGAGATTGTTTCTTGCTTCTTGTTTCTTCTCCCTCTTTGGGGAGCCCTGCCCCTCCTTATATATGTTGAAGGGGCGGTTTACATGGCTAGTCCTAGTTGGACTAGGATTATTCTATTACAAGTAGAGTCCTAGTCTTGCTTCCTTTGTAGGAGAATAGTCCTTACGCTTTCCTCATAAACCGGCCCACCATTAAACCTGAACCGGCCTTCTGGGCCTTGGGCCTCGTCATCCATTTGACCCGCCCGCCGGGTTACTAATGAACCGCCAAGATCGGGCGGGTTACCCATGAATCGCCAATCTCCGGGCGGGTTACCAGTGAGTCGTCCAGTCCGGCCGGGTTATACTTCCGGCCGGGTTACGCCACGGGGTATATCCCCGACATTAGCCCCCAGTTTAATTTGGATTTATCCATGTTAAACTAATCTGCAACATAAACACAAGAACAAATTTGGCGGTTCGTGCTCCGGTTTAAATATTATTATAAACCGGCACTTGATCATCCTTAAGTCCTTGTCACTTCCTTCTTCTAGAAAATCCGGTTTAATAGGCCAGCTTCATAATCAACTTTGCTGACATTGGTTTCTCATAGAAAATATATTGTGAAGAATAACTCCTTTGATTCAGCTCCCAATGCTTAAAAACAATATTGGTCCTTGAAATACTCATTTGATCTTCAGCCGGTTTAATGACGTAGAACTTGCCGGTTTATCATTGCCAAGATCATCGGTTTATAAATATTGATAGCACCGGGTCATACTTGTAGTTAACATCCAGCTTGAAAATATACCTCTTATATGCCTATCTATTGTAGCCCCCCAAGTCTTAAGAAGGTAGCATAGCAACAGCTTAAGACTTGCTTCAATATAAATATCACAATCTTGAAGAAATCCAGGTTGTTCATCTCAACCACTAGTCAGAATTGAGTATTCCACATATGTAGCCCCCAAGTACTGGGTTGTCATGCTTGCAGCAACCTGGGACTTGTAATTTCCTGATGCTCATAAAAACTTCAACCAGTGTAGCCCTCGAGGGCCGGGTTATTATGTAATAACGAGCATGGACTTTGTAAATATAATCATGCAATCTTTGAACAGCAATGGTGTAGCCCCCAAGGGCCGGCTCAGTAAGATAATATTGAGCTGGGACTTTGATATATACTTCAATGGAAATAACATAATATGATGTAACCCCCATCATAGGGCTTGAATTTACGTCCACAAGGTTAAGAGCCTTGTGCTTTACCAACTGAGTAGTGGACCCTTCAATATAATGAATAAATAGCTTTGTACCTTGAATTGTTTGACAGGAGCAATGTGTAGCCCCCAAGGGCCGGCTCATTATAATGTGATGAGTCGGGTCTTCAATAAGATGAACAAAGAATGACTTTGCATTAGCCCCCAAGTGTCAAGTTGCTTGCTTGCAGCGACATGAGACTTGCATATTTGATGTAATCTCAACTTAAATAATGTAGCCCCCAAGTGCCGGGTTGTAAGCCTGCAGCAACTCGGGACTATTCCTTCAATTGTAGAATAAAAATCATATCCATTGATAATATGATAGCCATTGCGCTAAAGCGACTTTGAAAACCTTAATCATAATACTAGTTATTAATAATCATAATAGAAATCCAGCCATGTTGGCTATTTTAATAATATACCCAATGATTTATAAGCGCATAATTCCAATGGCGCAATCCAAATATATGATGGCAACTTATAATCCAAAGCCAGGCCAGTTTAATAAACACCGGACAATTTCTCATCATATACTGGCGACTTATCGTCTTAAAGCCAAGCCGGTTTAATAATTACCGATGATTTACAATCATTCTTTACTCAACCTGTTTCTATATACAAGTTTACAGTGTCCTGGTGGTTTACCGCCGGACGGGTCATAATACCCAATATATAACCCAGGTTTATAACCAAGGCTGCACTTAAGAATAATCAAATAGGAAATATAGCATACCTGTGACATTGAATCACATCATTGGTTTACCAACTTTTTGTAGTAAGGGTGATAACCCAAATTTGGAGTACTGATAACTCCTCTCATATTTTGCCGGTTTATAATAAAACCGTGCCGGGTTGTAAATAAACACCGGATGATCATCCTGGCGACTTATAGTCAATGCCAGGCCGGATTGAAAGATGCCGGTTCATCATTGATTATGTACTGACAACTTGTAGCTGAAAGTCAAGCCGGGTTAATGAACACCGGGTTAATGTGATGACTGATTAAGTCATACTGGGTGATGATTCACGCCAGATGATCCGGGCTGTTGACAGGGAGTCAACGCCAAGCCGGGTTAAGAAACTCCGGTTTAAAATTAAGGTCCATCAACGTGTAGTTGCAAACCAAGCCGGTTTAAAAGAATACCGGGCTAAGAAGATGACTGATTAAGCCAAGAAAATTGGTTTAACATAAAACTCAGCCAAATCTCAAATGAAACCGTGTAGTCGAGGCTTTTGGGGGGCTGCCAGGCCCAAATTCGAGGCTTTTTGTGGGCTGCCAGGCCACTGAGTTGAACCATTTAACAAAGCCTTTTAAGATAGACCTCCAACTAGCCAATCACCGTTTTAACTTTGACAAGTGCAGGGTCTCAAGGAGAGTAACTGTCAAACGTTCGGAGGGCCGTGCCAGGATGACCTGGATAGGAGTGTGTTACTTGATGAAGGCAGGTTAACCCGGGGTTTTAGGTAAATGTACCAGGCTTCCAAGCCGTGGGTCGATACCCAGTTACAAGGGTCCGTTCAAACTCCTGTGTATTTGACACAAGGAGCCCCCAAGTAACGTGATGAGTTGTGCTCATTGGGTGCCTATGTTTGAGCTGTGCATGGCAACAAACTCTCTTTGGCCCCTTGGGTGTGAAGCTCCCAAGCTTTGTTGTGGCATGATAGCCGGTTTAACAGGTAGTACTCCGCTTTGTCAGCTGAAGCCCCCATGTAACCAATAATATGATAAGCCAATAAGGCGGGATACCTTTGAACGGCGCGTTAGGGCAGCAGGTCCTCTTTGGCAACCTTTAACTCTTTGCAAGAAATAAATTCTCCTTGAACCGGGATTTTGAATCGGATATTGACAGCTTCAGAGATTTGTAGGAGATAGATTTCCCCTTGAACCGAATTTTCAACCGGATTTGAGAGCTTCAAAGCTTCGTGATAGATAAATTTTCCGTGAACCGGATTGTAAACCGGATATTTGGAGAGCTTCAATGAGACTGACCTCCCTTGAGCCAGATTTTTAAACCGGATATTTGAGAGCTTCAACGCTTTATGAGAGAGATGTGTCTTGAACCAGAATCCTTTCTGATGACCCGGAACTTTTATGACGGCCTTTATACTTTAGTAGCCTCCGGGACCGGGTTATCTTTCCCTCCAACGTCCTGGGGTTCCTGACTTCACTGAAAACCGCAGACATTTGCTGAGTCATATCATTGTAGCTCCCGAGTCTCAAGGTAACTCGAGGAGTTGGCTTGAGATTCTCCATATTTGACCGCGATAAAAACCGACATAAGTTGTATATCATTGGTGTTGATAGCACGATGTGAATCCATAGAAGGTTGAGGTGACTGGGGCGGGTTATAAATGATCCCGTATGAGCCATGTCAGCAACTCGGCCAATAGTTCCTTTCAACTGGCGATTTGAAGTTTAACCAAACTTTAGTGGCGGCGACCTGTGCGCCTACCCATTGAGCCATCCAGTGCAGATGGCAGTTGACAGTATATGATAACTTGCCTCCATTTTGCTGAAAGAAAACTGGGCTACCCAAGTTGTGACTTCCTCATACTCAATAAACAGCTCGTGCAGACAGGTGCGGCCCGGTATGTTGATGTAGACCAGGCCGTGAGAGACGGACGACAAGGAAGACCGCAATATCAGAGGTGGCTCAGACAGATAAGTCGGCCGCGGCATTGTACGCCGGTGCGGTCGGTAGAGTCGGCTGCAGCGTTGTAAACCGGCACGGACGGGCGAGTTGGCCGCGACATTGTAAGCCAGCATGGACGGGCGAGTTAGTCCCGTGTGTCGATGCAGCGGGGGACAGCGACTTACCCATATAGCCGTCCAGCAGCATGGCACGGACCAGCCCTAGTGCGATAATCTTGGCGCACATCCCTTTGCGACACCTTTGTAACAAATAATGATCCTGCCCAAAAATAGCAAAGACCAGAGTAATTGTTCTTTGAAAAAAAATGATATGTACTGATAAAATATATTTAGAGAGACGATATCACCTGATATGTTAAGCCGGAAATTATCCGCCGTGGAGTTGATGGTCACCGCGTTGAAGCTGAAATCAACCACAGTCAAGTCGGCCACGGGGGCAGACATATGTATCGGCCCGGCGTTTGTAAGCCAGTGCGGACAAGCAAGTTATCCTTCGCGTTATAAACCGGCACGAATGCGTGAACCGACGGTGAAGGCAGACGGGCGAGTCGTCCATGGTGTTGTAAGTTGGTGCGGAGGGGCGAGTCGGCCGGCGCGTTGATGTAAACCGGACCGTGATATGCATGTCCGTGAAGCTGATCTGATGTGGCTTTTGCCTCACGTAGTCTTCTATTAACTTTCTTTTCCCTTCATAACACTATTTGCCTCGGGACTTGATTTTACTTTCAGCTAGTCACGTGACCGACTACTAGTTGAAGTAGTACGTAATAACTCCTTGGATCCGACTTGAACCCACAAATCACAGAATAAACATGAGCTGCTATTGTTGTCTACCTTGGGACTTGGACTCTTCTGAGTTGACACGGAGCAGCAGCAGTAACTTTGTTTGATAGATGATACCCCACCGCCCGGAAGTGGCAGCAGTAGCCCTAAAACTTAAATCGCCTCGGCTCCTATGTGTAAACCGATTCAGCCTTGAACTTGTATTGCTCAAAGGATAGGCCACATGGTGGCAGCCCGGCGGATGCATCTTGGCGGTTTGCTCGTGTAAAAGAAAAAACTATAGGTCAGCAGCGCCCCGGCCACGGGTGGTGGAAGTGACTCGGCCAGGTCCTCGTGGCTGATTTGACTTATCCATGTCCGGGTCGCGGTTGGTTTCGATGAGATGTAGCCGCTGCAGCCCGATCTTGATGTATCTTGTCCTTAGCTCGATTGGAAACAGGAAAAAGTGTGACGCCCGACGGAACGCTTCGGGGCTCGATCCGCCGTGAGCTGGTATATTACATGCTAGTAGCCATCAAATCTGACTGTTGAATCGGCTCGGCCAGAGAGTTGCAGACGGCCATCACAATGTCGACCGAGCCCTCCTTTTGTCGGTTTACCCCACGTACGCCCACATCTCAAGTTGTTCCAAAAAAGTCTGGATATCATGTGGAGTAGCAATCAATTCTTGTTCTTCATGCTGGTCATATAGTGGCACGATTTGGATGCTTTAGCACTAGATTCTTCCCTTAAGTAATTCCTTGATCTCTGTTTGAATACTCCATGTGAGACAACTTCTGCAATGACTCCCCATGTGATGTCTTCACCGAAGTTGTCCCACGCCGGATTACCCTGTACACTTCCGTGCGGGGGCTTTTTTATTTAACAAATCGCGAGCTTCTCGAACCTTAAGAAGATCCCTCCAAGAACTCATCACCACCGTGCGCGGGCCCCACGGTGGGCGCCAACTATCATGGAATTAACACGTCAGATGTCCTAGTGTGAGGATTTAGTCGCGAGGCCAACGCATCTATGTGGTAGCTTGAGAGGGGTTGATCGGGACGAGAGACACAATCCACAAGACAAGGGTTTAGACAGCTTCGGGCCCCAGGAAACATCATCCGGTAACAACCCTACATGCTGTTTGAGGCTAGATCTCATTATCATCATGAGGGAGTCGCCGTAAACCGGCTCTCCTCTAGTTGTGTCTAGCCCTAGAGATTGTTTCTTGCTTCTTGTTTCTTCTCCCTCTTTGGGGAGCCCTGCCCCTCCTTATATATGTTGAAGGGGCGGTTTACATGGCTAGTCCTAGTTGGACTAGGATTATTCTATTACAAGTAGAGTCCTAGTCTTGCTTCCTTTGTAGGAGAATAGTCCTTACGCTTTCCTCATAAACCGGCCCACCAGTAAACCTGAACCGGCCTTCTGGGCCTTGGGCCTCGTCATCCATTTGACCCGCCCGCCGGGTTACTAATGAACCGCCAAGATCGGGCGGGTTACCCATGAATCGCCAATCTCCGGGCGGGTTACCAGTGAGTCGTCCAGTCCGGCCGGGTTATACTTCCGGCCGGGTTACGCCACGGGGTATATCCCCGACAGTGTCCATCAATAAGTTCTTGTCACCGGTCATGTGATTTGTACATCCACTGTCGAGGACCCACTCAGTAGCTTTGGGTTGTTCATCCTGCAGATGAATTAGTGCAACTTACAAACTCATATACTTCATCAGTGAACAATATGATATCAATTTCATCAACAGTAACAGATATTGCAATATGAGGACGTGAGAAATGAGTAATTCATTTCTTCATGATAAGCTTGCATCCATTCAAGCACATTCAGGTCTCCAGCAAATTCTTTAGACGATTAAGTTCGTCTGGAGACCTGACACTGCATAAGAGATTAGTTATTTTTCTTCACCACCCACATCAGGAGGGGTGACAAAGAGTTCATCCTTCTGCGAGCTCCATAAGAAAAAGATGGCATTGAAGCTAGTGCACCTCATTTCACAGAACAGGGGTTAGGATAAGCATATGAATAAGCAGAGAAATTCTTCGAGGACTAATGAACATAATGATTTGAAGAATAATGCACATATTCATAGCCTTTAGACTTTCCCTGCGAAATAGAAGTGTTAGCATGATGATGTTTGAGGGAGTCCGGGATTAAGGGGTACTCGGACAATCGTACTATATACATTAGCCGGACTGTTGGACTATGAAGATACAAGATTGAAGACTTCGTCCCATGTCCGGATGGGGCTCTCCTTTGCGTGGAAGGCAAGCTTGGCAATTCGATATGTAGATCTCCTTCTCTGTAACCGACTCTGTGTAACCCTAGCCCCCTCCTGTGTCTATATAAACCAGAGGGTTTAGTCCGTAGGACAAGAAAAATCATAATCATAGGCTAGCTTCTAGGGTTTAGCCTCTACGATCTCGTGGTAGATCAATTCTTGTAATACTCATATCATCAAGATCAATGAAGCAGGAAGTAGGATATTACCTCCATCGAGAGGGCCCGAACCTAGGTAAACATCATGTCCCCTGCCTCCTATTACCATTAGCCTTAGACGCATAGTTCGGGACCCCCTACCCGAGATCCGTCGGTTTTGACACCGACATTGGTGCTTTCAATGAGAGTTACACCGTGCCATCACGATAAGGCTTGATGGCTCCTTTAGTCGTATTCAACGACGCGGTCCAGGGGGAGGTTTTCCTTCCCGGATAGATCTTCGTATTCGGCGGCTTCATACTGCGGGCCAATTCGCTTGGCCATCTGGAGCAGATCGATAGCTACGCCCCTGGCCATCAGGTCAGGTTTGGAAGCTTAAAATACACTACCGACATCCGCAAAGACTTGATCTTCGACGGATTCAAGCCCGTGTCAGGTGTGCCGAATAGTCCCTATGAGCATGACTTAGATCTGCCATCAGACAGTATTCAGGGGATCGCGCCAGTGGCTGCCCTGGGAATCAATCCGGAGCGGATTGCGCCATCCGAGGATGGGTGGATGGACCCCGCCATGGAGGCCACACACTCATCGGCCCTGGAACCAAACACTGGTCCCACCTCTTATGAGGCCGGTATCATCGGATCCTTAGACTCGTCTCCGGCTATAGGATCCGAACCGCGTACGCCCGTGCCTATCAAATCCGATTGGGCACCGGTTATGGAGTTCACCTCCGCGGACATCTTTCAGCACTCGCCCTTGGGTAATGTGCTAAACTCATTAAGGTCTCTCTCTTTGTCAGGAGACTCTTGGCCGAACTATGTCCGGCTCGAGTGGGAAGCGGACGACGAAGAAATTCGTTCCCCACCCACCACCCACTGAATAGCCACCGTCTATGACTTAACCAATGTGCTTGACTTCAACTCCGAAGACATCGACGGTATGGACGACGATGCAGGAGAAGAACGGGAACCACCGCCTATAGGGCGCTGGACAGCCACCTCATCATATGATATATATATATGGTAGACACCCCCAAAGAAGGCAATGGCGATGAGGCAACGGAATATAATCCCCCGGAGAAGCAATCTAGGCACCGGCGTCATAGGCGCCGCTCCAAGCCCCGCCATAGCGAAAATAGTGATACCGGCACAAGAGATGATGACAATCCGGATGGTGCCGAAGACGAAAACAATCCTGCCGAGCCAGGCTTCGAGCAGGCCGAGCAAGAAGAGGGGCAAGCTAGCCCCAAGGAACAGGCAACAGATGGAGAATCAGAGGATGATAATTACATGCCTCTTTCCGAAGTCGAAGTGAGCCTTGGCGAAGAAGAATTCATCGTGCCTGAGGATCCCGTCGAGCAGGAGCGCTTCAAGCGCCGGCTTATAGCCACTGCAAAAAGCCTGAAGAAAAAGCAACAACAGCTTCAAGCTGATCAAGATCTGCTAACTGATAGATGGACCGAGGTCCTGGCTGCCGAGGAATACGGACTCGAGCGCCCTACCAAAAGCTACCCAAAGCACATGTTGCTACCTCAACTCGAGGAGGAGGCGCTAAAACCCACACTACCAGCGCATGATGCGGCTGACAGGACACCCCATGGCTGAGACAAAGCGGCGTACAAGCCCGAAGTCCAGACCGCACCCCGTCGCCAAATAAGCAAAAACACGAAGGCCGGGGGCAACACGAAGGACCTGCGAGACGTACTAGAAAACAAAGTAGGATAGTCAAGATCGATCTACGGATCACGGGGGCGCGCCACAATGCGTGACAATGACCGTCACACCGGATACACTAAACAAAAGTCCGGCCTAGCCGAATACAACAGACCAGATTCATTCGAACTGCGTTGAGATGTAGCCCGGCATAGAGGCGCCGCACACCCCCTATGCTTCATTGATGAAGTAATGGATCATGACTTCCCAGAAGGGTTTAAACCCGTGAACAAATAATCATATGATGGCACAACGGACCCGCGGTATGGATTGAAGATTTTCTCCTACACATTCACATGGCCCGTGGAGATGATCTACACGCCATCAAGTACCTCCCACTAAAACTCAAGGGACCGGCTCGGCATTGGCTGAATAGCTTGCCGGCAAACTCCATCGGGAGTTGGGAGAACCTGGAAGACGCATTCCTTGACAACTTCTATGGCACTTACATGCGACCACCGGATGCTGATGACTTAAGTCACATAACCCAACAGCCCGGAGAGTCAGCCAGGAAATTTTGGACTCGGTTCCTAACTAAAAAGAACCAAATTGTCGACTGTCCGGATGTCGAAGCCTTAGCGGCTTTCAAGCATAACATCCGTGACGAATGGCTCGCCCGACACCTCGGCCAAGAGAAGCCAAAGTCCATGGCAGCCCTTACGACACTCATGACCCGCTTTTGCACGGGCGAGGACAGTTGGCTGGCTCGTAGCAACATCACACCAAAAAACTCCGGCGATTCAGGCGCTAGAGATAGCAACGGCAAGCCACGACGCAATAGACACAAGCGTCGAAACATTGGCGACAACGCCAAAGACACGGCAGTCAACGCCAGATTCAGAGGCTCTAAATCCGGACAGCGGAAAAAGCCATTCAAAAGAAACGATCCGGGCTTGTCCAGTTTGGACCCTATACTTGATCGCTCATGTCAAATTCACAGCACCCCTAATAAACCAGCCAACCACACCAACAGAGAATGCTGGGTGTTTAAACAGGCCAACAAGTTGAATGCCGAATACAAGGAAAAGGGGCTACATAGCGATGACGACGAGGAGCCCCGGCCGCCGAACACTGGAGGACAGAAGAAATTCCCTCCCCAGGTGAAAACGGTGAATATGATATACGCAACCCATATTCCCAAGCAGGAACGGAAGCGTGCACTACGGGACGTCTATGCGATGGAGCCAATCGCCCCAAAATTCAACCCATGGTCTTCTTATCCGATCACTTTCGATCGCAGGGACCATCCTACGAGTATTCGTCATGGCGGTTCTGCCGCATTGGTCCTTGACCCAATCATTCACGGATTCCACCTCACACGAGTCCTTATGGATGGTGGCAGCAGCCTGAACCTGCTTTATCAGGATACAGTGTGCAAAATGGGCATCGATCCCTCCAGGATCAAACCCACCAAAACCACCTTTAAAGGTGTAATACCAGGTGTAGAGGCCTATTGTATAGGCTCAATCACACTGGAAGTAGTCTTCGGATCTCCGGACAAGTTTCGAAGCGAGGAGTTAATCTTTGATATCGTGCCCTTCCGTAGTGGTTATCATGCCCTACTAGGACAAACCGCATTCGCTCGATTCAATGCGGTACCGCACTACGCATACCTCAAGCTCAAAATGCCAGGACCTCGTGGGGTTATAACAGTTAATGGAAACATAGAGCGCTCGCTCTGTACGGAGGAGCACACTGTAGACCTCGTGGCAGAAGTATAAAGCAGCCTTCTTAGGCAAACAGCCAATTCGGCGATAAAGAACCCGGACACCATCAAGCGAGTCCGGAGTACCCCGTAGGAAGATCTTCCGGCACGTCCAGAGCTCGACTAGCAATTCGGCCTCCGTCCTAGTCCCAGTGAAGCAGCGAAATTTGTGCCGCGCATACATAATTACGCACTAAAAATACCATGGGCACAGGGGGAGGCACGGCTACGACGCGGTCCACAATGTGGCTCAAGCGCCCCAGGACCCGTATTCCTTCATCATTTTCTTTCTTTCATGACTCAACTTTCTGGAAGCCCTTGGAGATAGCTGGATATCAGACTCATCACGGGAAGGAAAAACCAAGGAGGTAAGAAGCTTTGACATATAAGGGAAAACCCAGGTGGTCCCTGATAACGATCGTTATACCTGTTTTATATACCCACACGCAGCTTATCCTTGGCTAGGACATATTAAATAGTCCTATTTTGTTCATTCCACTACTTGTATACATACACTTTGACGTATTATTTGAATAACAATGGAAAAATATAAAGCGTCAACTTATTATTGCATTTTATTCATATTTTTCCTTGACTGTTTATTCACTACAAATTGCATCCGTACACTTTGGTACGTCCAGTTCGCCAGGGGCTTCAGTGTACCCCATAACACAGCAAGAAAAAGTCCGAACACTTTTGATAGTGCGGCACCTCGAACTTATAGCATTATATGCATCAGCTCCGAATCATGTCTTGGGTCAATAGTTGGGTTTGCCCGGCTCCTATGTTTTGGTACCTTACGTTCCGCTATATCGGCTATGGTAGCATAGGGAGAACTACTGCGATTGTGTCCCGGTTCTTCCGGATGAGCGCCTCAGTAGAGAAATCCGAAAACGGACTGTCATGATGCGGCGAGAGCTGGTCGCTGTTCGAGAGGTCTCAAATCCTTAAAGATTTTTTCTGCTTCGGGCGAGGAATCGGCCTTGTCCGATTTAGACATGCATAGCGCCCCAAGTTTGGCCTTCCAAATACCAGGGGCCTCACCAAAATTTAAAAATGTAGACTTCTATGGCTAAGTGAGAGTGATAAAGCTGTATAGTTTGATTGCCTTGTTCGCTGCGCTAAACACCTCCTTAAAGGACCAAAAATTTGGATAAAGAGTGTTTAGATTTATCCCGAACACCCCGGTACTAGCTACATGGGGGCAGAAGCCGACGACTGGCCAACTCTCAGATTTTATAAACGGACGCACAGAAGGTAATATTTTAAATCAACAAGCGTTATAGCGCACATGAACTCGTTTTTCATATTACAAGGATGACATGAGTACATTCATTCTAATATTACATCCTTAGCACACTCATCTGCCACAAGGCGGGCACCCTTCAGGACACCCTCATAATACTGCTCAGGGTGACGGTGCTCCTTGCCCTTCGGCGGCCCCTCCGTCACCAGCTTCTCGGCGTCCATCTTCGGCTAGTACACTTTCGCACGGGCGAAGGCCCTGCGAGCACCTTCAATGCAGACGGACGGCTTAATGACTTCAAGCCACGGACAGGCATTTACCATCTGCTTTACAAGGCCAAAGTAGGTGTTGGGTAGGGGCTCGCCAAGCCACAACCGGACTATAAGGTCCTTCATGGCTAGTTCGGACGCCTTGTGTAGTTCGACCAGTTGCTTCAGCTGGTCGCTCAAGGACATCGGATGTTCGGCCCCAATATACTGGGACCAGAACAACTTCTCTGTCGAGCTCCCCTCCTCAGCACGGTAGACCTCCGCGGCATCCGGTATGCTGCACGGCAGATCTGTGAATGCCCCTAGAGAGCTCTGAATTCGGGTAAGTAAAAGGAAACTCTCCTTCACATGCTTGCTTTGCATAATGAATGCCTTACCCGCTGCTATCTTCTTGGCCGCCTGGATCTCCTGGAGGGCCTGTTGGGCTTCGGCCTTAGCGTCTTGCACGCTTTGGAGGGCCTTCGCAAGCTCGGACTCTTGTGTCTTGGAGTCACGCTCCAAGGACTCGAATTTTTTGACGAAGTCCTGGAGCTCTTGCTGGACCTCATTTACCCAAGCCTCCTTCTTCTCGCGCTCGGCGCGTTCCTTTGCTGCCTTGTCTTCGGCCTCGGACAACGCTTTCTTTAGGGCCGCCACTTCGTTCGTGGACCCTATTAAAATTCATGATGCTTCTATTGGCATCAATGATTTTCCTTCATATAACATACGGACAGGGCATAACTTACCTTTGTTCTCCTCGAGCTGCCTCCTCACGAGGCCGAGCTCTTCCTCGGCCCGCCCCAGGTCCCGCTTCAGTCCGAAGACCTCCGCAGTGCGGGCAGCAGCAGCCAGCAGCGACGCTTGCTTATTCACATACACATAATATGATTAGACTCATGCGGATGTTATTTGATCCTCTGTTCGGCCTTTCTTTCCGAACACCAAAAAGAGCATCAGGGGCTACTATCTATGCTATGATATTTCCTCGTAATGTGATTACTTACCTCAAAGCATGTTAGGAGGCTGGCGCAGGCTTCGGTCAATCCGCTTTTGGCGGACCGAACCTTCTCAATCACTGTACTCATAAGAGTACGATGCTCTTCGTCAATGGAAGCGCCGTGAAGCACTTCCAGCAAATTGTCCGATGCCTCTGGTTGGACAGAGGTCATCATAACAGGTGGCTCACCCTCCTTAGCGAGGGGCTGCCTACCTGAATCCAGAACCATTCGAGGTTCCAGCGCAGTATCCGGCCGGGAGCCAGGCTTGCTGCGGCCCCCGTCGTGAATATCCATGGGGGTCTTTTCACCCATGTGCCTGGCGTCTGGGATTTCACCTTGGGGCATCTCCGGAACCATCTCCCCCTGCTCCGGTATCCTTTGGGACAACACCTCAGTGTCTTCCGCAGGCCGGGGGGAGGTGGATGTCGGGAGTGAATAGCTATTCATCTCCGACTGACTCAAAGACCCATCCAAGGAGGATACGTCGATGCGGGATTTGGACGGACTGCACGATCATGTTCAACATGATAAGGAGCAATAAAGCACAACATACCGGAAGCATTATAGTGTCCGGATACTTACGACTTCGCTCGGGGCTTGTCCCTGAGCAACCACTCCTTGTTGCTGTAGGCAGCTGTTGTGGATTGGTCCGGAGGGAGGGTCCTCCCTTCTTGGACCCTTCGGCCTCCCCGGATGGGGCGGACTTCCTTTTCTTCTCCTCCCTGGTTGGGGGAGGAATTTCCTATTCCTCCTCCTCGTCTTCGTTGGGGGAGTGCGCCTCGGCGTCTCCGGACGATGTGTCCGATGCAGCCTTGCACCGGAGACCTCTCCTGGTCCCCGTGGCCTTCTTCTTGGCCTTCTTCTCCAGCACCTTGTAAGGCACCGGAACCAGCATCTCCGTCAGGAGAGCGGTAGTTGGATCTTTAGGTAGCGGAGCCGGATAGTTGATCCGCTCCGCTGTCGCTACATAGTCCTGTTTAATCAGCATGGTGGCTTAAATTCCTCCCATGAACATACTGGGGAAGGCACATCTTGTGATATATAGAGAGCTTACCGGATCGGCGGGGCACTTTGCACTGAGTCCGCGGTCCTCGATAGTGTGAGGAGGTACTTCGGCGGCCTTGAACGGCTCCTTCCAGACGTCTTTGTGTGTTGTGTTGAAGAGCTCTCGCAGCATCTTGTGTTTGGCCGAATCGAACTCCCACATATTGAATGCCCGTCTTTGACACGGGAGGATCCGGCGGAAGAGCATGACCTGGACCATGTTGACAAGCTTGATCTTCTTACCTATCATATTTTTGATACAGTTCTGGAGTCCGGTCAGCTCCACAGGTGCACCCCAAGCTAAGCCCTTCTTTTCCCAGGACGTGAGCTGTATGGGGATGCCGGATCGGAACTCGGGGGCCGCCGCCCAGTTGGCGTTGCACGGCTCGGTGATGTAGAACCACCCCGATTGCCACCCCTTCATGGTCTCCATGTAGGAGCCTTCGAACCAGGTAACGTTGGGCATCATTCCCACCATGGCGCCTCCGCACTCCGCTTGCTGGCCGACCACTATCTTCGGCTTCACGTTGAAGATCTTCAGCCACAGGCCGAAGTGGGGCTTGATGCGGAGGAAGGCCTCGCACACGACGATAAACGCCGAGATGTTGAGGACGAAATTTGGGGCCAGATCATGAAAATCTAGCCCATAGTAAAACATGAGGTCGCGGACAAATGGGTGGAGGGGAAATCCCAGTCTGCGGATGAAGTGGGGGAGAAACACAACCCACTCGTGGGGTTCCAGAGTAGGGATGATCTTCCCTTCGTCCGAGAGCCGGTGCGCGATGTCTGCGGCTAAGTATCCGGCCTCCCGAAGCTTCGTAATGTCCTCCTCCGTGACGGAGGAGGACATCCACTTGTGTCCCGCTCTGGACATGTCTGGAATGGCTTTACGGAGAAGGTGAGAACTTGGGCGCTGGGGCTCGAGAGTGCGAGAATGGATGAGCAAAGGAGGAAGAAGGCGTGGATGAAAAAGGAGAATCCCTATCTCTTTATAAAGGCGGTAGAAACTGTGCGCCTCCCCACTTGCCCGTTAAAACCGCTTGAGGGAGTCCTGGATTAGGGGGTGTCCGGATAGCCGAACTATCATCATCAGCCGGACTCCAAGACTATGAAGATACAAGATTGAAGACTTCGTCCCGTGTCCGGATGGGACTTTCCTTGGCATGGAAGGCAAGCTTGGCGATACGGATATGTAGATCTCCTACCGTTGTAACCGACTCTGTGTAACCCTAGCCCTCTCCGGTGTCTATATAAACTGGATGGCTTTAGTCCATAGGACGAACAACGATCATACCATAGGCTAGCTTCTAGGGTTTAGCCTCCTTGATCTCGTGGTAGATCTACTCTTGTAAGACACATCATCAATATTAATCAAGCAGGACGTAGGGTTTTACCTCCATCAAGAGGGCCCGAACCTGGGTAAAAACATCGTGTCCCTCGTCTCCTGTTACCATCCGCCTAGACGCACAGTTCGGGACGCCCTACCCGAGATCCGCCAGTTTTGACACCGACATTGGTGCTTTCATTGAGAGTTCCTCTATGTCGTCGCCGATAGGCTCGATGGCTTCTTCGATCGTCAACAACGATGCGGTCCAGGGTGAGACCTTTCTCCCCGGACAGATATTTGTATTCGGCGGCTTTGCACTGCGGGCCAATTCACTTGGCCATCTAGAGCAGATCGAAAGCTACGCCCGTCAGATTGGGAAGTTTGAACTTCACGGCTGACATCCGCGGGGACTTGATCCTCGATGGATTCGAGCCACAGCCGAGCGTGCCGCACTGTCCCGACGAGCATGATCTAGCTTTGCAGCCAGACAGTACCCTGGAGGCCGCACTCGAGCCCGCTCCGACCTTCAATTCGGAGCTGGCTGCGCAGATCAAGGACGGACGGCTAGACGGCGCCTCGGGGGCTGCGACCTCTACGGCGATGGAGCCGAACACTGACCTTGTCCCTTACAAAGCTCGTGACTCCAAGGTGCCGGACTCCTCGCCGGACTCCGCACCTCCCGCACTCCCCCCGATCGAATCAGATTGGGCGCCGGTCATGGAGTTTACCGCGGCGGACATCTTTCAGCACTCACCTTTTGGTGACATCTTGAGTTCGCTAAGGTATCTCTCGTTATCAGGAGAGCCCTAGTCGGATTGCGGTCAGGACGGTTGGGATGCGGACGACGAAGAAATTCAAAGCCCACCCACCACCCACTTGGTAGCCACTGTCGACGATCTAACCGACATGCTAGACTACGACTCCGAAGACATCGACGGTATGGACGACGATGTCGGAGACGACCAAGAACCAGCGCCTACCGGGCACTGGAAAGCCACCTCATCATATGACATATACATGGTGGATATCCCAAAGGATGGGAATGGCGAAGAAGCAGCGGAGGATGACCCCTCCAAGAAACAGCCCAAGCGCCGCCGCCAGCAGCGCCGCTCTAAATCCCGCCACAGCAAGAATGGAGACTCCGGCACCGGCGATAATAATACCCCGGATAGTGCCGAAGACAACCCCCTCCAGCAAGATTCAGCACAGGAGGACGGAGACGCCAGCCCTCATGAGAGAGCGGCAGAAGAAGAGGTGGAGGACTACATGCCTCCTTCCGGCGACGACGCGAGCCTCGACGATGACAAATTCGTCGTGCCTGAGGATCCCGTCGAACAAGAGCATTTTAAATGCAGGCTTATGGCCAAGGCAAACAGCCTCAAGAAAAAGCAGCAACAGCTTAGAGCTGATCAAGATCTGCTAGCCGACAGATGTACTAAAGTCCTCGCGGCCGAAGAGCATGACCTCGAACGCCCCTCCAAAAGCTACCCTAAGCGCAAGTTGCTCCCCCGATTAGAGGACGAGGCGTATGAACCTGCATCACCAGCAGACAATACGGCTGACCGACCACCCCGTGGTCGCGACAGAGAGGTCTCTAGGCCCTTCACCAGAACCATACCCCGGCATCGATCGAAAAGCGCAAAGCCACAGGGAAACACGCCGGATTTGTGAGATATATTGGAGGACAAGGCAAGACAATCAAGATCGATCTACGGATCGCGTGGGTGCCCCATGACACGTGACGACAGCTGTCGCGCCGGACATAATAAGTCCGGCCGGGCCGAACAAAATAGACAAAGCTCTTTTGAGCTCCGTCGTGATATTGCCCAGTACAAAGGCGCCGCACACCCACTGTGCTTCACAGATGAGGTAATGGATCATCAAATCCCCGAAGGGTTTAAACCAGTCAACATTGAATCTTATGATGGCACAACAGACCCCGCGGTTTGGATTGAAGACTATCTCCTCCACATCCACATAGCGCGCGGTGACGATCTTCACGCCATCAAATATCTCCCACTCAAACTCAAAGGACCAGCCCGACACTGGCTTAATAGCTTGCCAGCAGAGTCAATCGGGAGTTGGGAAGACCTGGAAGCCGCATTCCTCGATAACTTCCAGGGCACATATGTGCGACTACTAGACGCTGACGACCTAAGCCACATAATTCAGCAGCCAGACGAATCGGCCAGACAATTCTGGACACGGTTCTTAACCAAGAAAAACCAAATTGTCGACTGTCCGGATGCGGAGGCCCTCGCGGCCTTCAAGCATAACATCCGCGACAAGTGGCTTGCCCGGCACCTGGGACAGGAAAAGCCGAAATCCATGGCAGCCCTCACATCACTCATGACCCGCTTCTGCGTGGGCGAGGACAGCTGGCTAGCACGCAGCAACAACCTCAACAAAAATTCTGGCAGTCCGGATATCAAGGACCGCAATGGCAGGTCGCGTCGCAACAAAAACAAACGTCGAATTAACGGTGATAATAGTGAGGATACAGCAGTCAATGCCGGATTCCGAGGCTCCAAACCCGGTCAGCGGAAAAAGCCATTCAAACGAACTACTCCGGGTCCGTCCAATTTGGACCGAATACTCGACCGCTTGTGCCAGATACATGGCACCATGGAAAAGCCAGCCAATCACACCAACAGGGATTGTTGGGTATTCAAGCAGGCAGGCAAGTTAATTGCCGAAAACAATGACAAGGGGCTACATAGTGATGACGAGGAAGAGACCCGACCGCCGAACAACAGAGGACAGAAAGGTTCCCCCCCACAGGTGCGAACGGTGAACATGATATACGCAACGCACATACCCAAAAGGGAGCGGAAGCATGCACTCCGGGATGTATACGCGATGGAGCCAGTTGCCCCGAAGTTCAATCCATGGTCCCCCTGCCCGATCACTTTTGATCGAAGGGACCACCCCACCAGTATCCGCCACGGCGGATTTGCCGCATTGGTTTTACACCCAATCGTCGATGGATTTCACCTCACCAGAGTCCTGATGGACGGCGGCATCAGCCTGAACCTGCTTTGTCAGGACACAGTGTGCAAAATGGGCATAGACCCCTCAAGGATTAAACCTACCAAGACGACCTTTAAAGGCGTCATACCAGGTGTAGAAGCCAATTGTACAGGCTCAGTTACACTGGAAGTGGTTTTCGTATCCCCGGATAACTTCCGAAGCGAGGAGTTAATCTTCGACATAGTTCCGTTCCACAGCGGCTATCATGCTCTGCTCGGACGTACCGCGTTTGCAAAGTTCAACGCGGTGCCGCACTATGCATACCTCAAGCTCAAGATGCCAGGCCCTCGAGGACTCATCACGGTCAACGAAAACACTAAACGCTCTCTCCGAACGGAGGAACATACAACGACACTCGCGGCAGAAGTACAGTGCAGCCTCTTACGGCAGTTCTCGAGTCCGGCCGTTAAGCGACCGGACACGGCCAAACGCGCCCAAAGCAACCTACAACAAGACCACCTGGCACGTTCCGAGCACGCGTAGCAGTGCGGCCCCAACCCCAGCCCTACAAAACGTCAAGACAGGTCCTTCGCATACATCATTACGCTCTGGAGATACCATGGGCATGGGGAGAGGGGCACGATAACGATAGGCCCAGAATGCGGCTCAACCACACCAGGGGCTCTCAAATGCGTCGTTCTTCCTTGTCTTTTTTTCCTTTCTTCCTTTTTATTTTTACCCAGAGGACTCCGTTCGACAGAGGCCCTGTCCGGCAGCAGACCTGCCGAACTCACGATGCAACAGCCAGGGAAGGTGAAAGGCTACAACGAATATCCAGGTGGTCTCCATTACGAGCATTGAATTTGTCTTATACACCATCCTGCAGCCTACCCCTGGAGGGGGATATGTTTAATAATCCCATCCCTTGCCTATCGCACAATTTGTATCGTTCTGCATTCACAGCAGTTTTTATTGAATAAAGCAAGGCAGCACCTTTTTTGCTTTCACTTGCATTTCTTTCTTATACATATGTTCATTTATGACATGTTGCATCCGTACACCTTGGTACGGCTAAAATACACCAGGGGCTTATGTTTCCCGCATCATGGTGTGATAAGTCCGAACACTTCCACAAGTGCGGCACCCCGAACTTATAGCATTATATGCATCGGCTCCGAATCATGTTCTTGGGTTAATAGTTGGGTTTGCCCGGCTCCCATGTTTTGGTAACTTATGTTCCGTTGTATCGGCTAAGGTAGCACTGGGAGAACCACTGCGATTGTGCCCCAGTTGAGCTGGGTTAACGCCTCAGTGGAGAAAGCTAAAACTGACCGTCATGATGAGGCGAGAGTCGGTCGCTGTTCGAGAGGTTTTTTGCGAGTCCCTAAAGACTTATGCCGCTTAGAGCGAGGAGCCGGCTTCGTCCGGCCCAAGGCGTGGATAGCGCCCCAAATTCGGCCTTCCGAACACTAGGGGCTTCGCCGAAATTTAAAATTATAGAATTCTATGGCTAAGTGAGAGTGTTCAAGCATTATAAGTCCGGTTGCCCTGTTCATTGTGTTGAGCGCCTCCCTAGATGGACCCAAAAATGGGAACAAGAGCGCTCAAGTTTATCCCGAACACCCCAGCACTCGTGGCATAGGGGATGAAGCCGACGACTTGCCATCTCTCAGATTTGATAAACAACCGCACAGAAGGTAATATTTTAAATTAACAAGAGTTGCTTAGCGCATATGAACTAAGTTTTCAGCGCACAGGATAACAAAATGCGAGCCTACTCGAAAATTACATCTTTGGAGCACTCACCCGCAATAGTGCGGGCACCCTTCAGGACACTCTTATAATACATTTCGGGCGTGCGATGCTCCTTGCCCTTCGGTGGCGCGTCCGTCACAAGCTTCTGGACATCCATCTTGCCCCAGTGCACCTTTGCGCGGGCAAGGGCCCGACGGGCACCTTCAATACAGGCAGAATGGTTGATGACTTCAACCCACGGACACGCATCCACCAACCGCCTCACCAGGCCGAAGTAGCTCCCAGGCATGACCTCCTTAGGCCACAGCCGAACTATGAGGCCCTTCATGGCCTGTTCGGCCACCCTGTGGAGCTCCACCAGCTGCTTGAGCTGGTCTCTAAGGGGCACCGGATGTCCGGACTCAGCATACTGAGACCAGAAGACCTTCTCCATCGAGCTCCCCTCTTCGGCCCTGTAGAACGCGGCAGCATCGGACACGCTGCGGGGCAGATCTGCGAACGCTCCTGGAAAGCTCCGAATTCGGGTAAGTGATAGGTAATTCACACTCACATGCTTACTTTGCATGAAAAATGCCTTACCCGCCGCTATCTTCTTCAACGCCTCGATTTCCTGGAGGGCCTTATAGGCTTCGGCCTTTGCGGCTTTGGCACTCTCAAGAGCCGTCGCAAGCTCGGACTCTCGGGTCTTCGAGTCACGCTCCAAACTATCATGTGTTTCCATGAGAGCCTGGAGCTCTTGCTGCACCTCCGCCACCCGCGCCTCCTTCTTCTCTTGCTCGACGTGTTCCGCGGCCGCATTGCGTTCGGCCGCGGACACCGCCTCTTTCAGGGCCGCCACCTCGTCTGTGGCCCCTGCTATATCCACGTTATCCTTGTTATCTTTCTTGCAACCAAATCCTTTTCTGTAAGGTACAATTTTAATAAGGTGTCACTCACCTTCCTTGTCCTCGAGCTGCTTCTTGGCACGGCCGAGCTCGTTCTCGGACCGCTCGAGGCTTTCCTTCAAAGTATTGACCTCCGCAGTCAGTGCGGCAGAGGTCAGCAGCACAGCCTGCAATCCCATATTGACATATTTTTTATGACTCCTGCATATATCTTTTTAGATCCTCGATCCGGCTTTTCTTTCCGAAACCGAACCGAGCATCAGGGGCTACTGTCTATGCGGTACTATTTTACATATATCGAAATTCTTACCTCAAAGCCTGTCAAAAGGCTGCTGTAGGCTTCGGTCAGCCCGCTCTTGGCGAGCTGAACCTTCTGAATCACCGCACTCATAATAGTGCGGTGTTCCTCTTCGATGGAGGCGCTATTGAGCGCCTCCAGCAAGCTGTCCGGCGCCTCCGGCTGGACGGGGGCTGCCGGCGCCGCGGTCTTGCCCTTCTTGCGAAGGGGCCGCCCACCAAACTCCGGAGCCACTATGGGTTCCGGGGCCGAGTCCGGTGCGAAGTCCGGGAGGTTGCCTTGCGACACCTCCAGGTCCTCCTCTTCCCGGTGGGTCCCTTCCTGGGATCCCACCTCGGCTTCTTCCGCATCACGAGAGGAGGAGGCGATCGGAAGAGAATCCATATCCGACGCACCTAAGGACCCGCTCGACGAAGCGGGAAGATCATCCTTGGGCGGATTGCAGGATTGTATGCGGCATTAGAAAGACACTACATGGCTGAAAGACAAACCATGAAGTTGTTCGGCGTCCGGATACTTACGATCTCGCCAGGGGCTTGGTCCTTGGTGGCCAGTCCTCGTCGTCATCACTGACGTCGGCAGAGTAGTCCAGGGGAAGGGTTTTTCCCTTCTTGGACCCTTCGGCCTCCCCCGTAGAGGAAGCCTTCCTTTTCTTCCCTCCCCCCACTGGGTGAGAGGCTTTCTCCTTCTCCTCCTCGCCTTTTTGGGAGGAGTCGGCCTTGGAGTCATCATCCGATAACACCTAAAAACGGGAGCTCTTTTGAGTACCCGTGGCCTTCTTCTTGGCCTTCTTCTCTGGCACCACGTGGGGTGCCGGAGCCAGCAGCCCCGTTAAGCGGGCGTCCGCTGGGTCCTCTGGCAACGGGGCCGGACAGATAGTCTGTTCGGCCTTCTCCAGCGAGTCCTGTCAAAGGAGAGGGAGTTTTAGATCCCGCATAGAGTAAAACTATGGAGAATAAGAGTCCCGTAAAGGGCAAAATCGCTTACCTTGTCAGTCATATGCTGCGAGCTGAATCCGCAGTCTCCGGTAGCGGATGTGGGGGCCTCGGCGCCCTTAAATAGCACCCTCCAGACATCTTCGTATGTAGTGTCGAAGAGCCCGCTCAAAGTCTGGTGCTGCGCCGAGTCGAACTCCCACATATTGAAGCCCCGTCGTTGGCACGGGAGAATCCGGCGGATGAGAATGACCTGGACTACGTCGACAAGCTTGAGCTTCTTCTTCACTAGCTTTTTGATGCAGGCTTGAAGTCTGGTCAGCTCCTCCGGATCGCCCCATGTCTGGCCACTCTCTTTCCAGGAGGTGAGCCGTGTGGGGATGCCGGATCTGAATTCGGGTGCCGCTGCCCATTCAGGGTCACGCGGCTCGGTGATCTAGAACCACCCCGATTGCCACCCCTTAATGGTTTCCACAAAGGTGCCCTCCAGCGAAGTAACATGGGACATCTTGCCCACCATGGTGCCTCCGCATTCCGCTTGGCTGCCCTTCACAACCTTCGGCTTGACACTGAAGGTCTTGAGCCACAAGCTGAAGTGGGGCTGGATGCAGAGGAAGGCCTCACACACGACGATAAACGCTGAGATGTTGAGGATGAAATTCGGGGCCAGATCATGGAAATCCAGGCCGTAGTAGAACATGAGCCCCCGGACAAAGGGATGGAGTGGGAAGCCCAGTCCGTGGAGGAAATGGGGAAGAAATACTACCCTCTCATGGGGCCTGGGGGCGGGGATGAGCTCTCCCTCTTCGGGGAGCCGGTGCACGATGTTGCTGGACAAGTATCCGGCGCTGCGCAGCTTCTGGATCTGCCCCTCCGTAACGGAGGAGGCCATCCACTTGCCTCCCGCTCCGGACATAGTTGGAGAAGGTCGAGGTGAGATGCGCGGACTTGGGCGCTGGAGCTCGAGTTCGCGGAGATGGATAAGCCAAGGAGGAAGAAGGCGCAGGTAAAAGGGTTGGATCTTTATCCCCTTATATGGGCGGACAAAAACATATGTCCCCACTGGCCTCATAAAACTCGCTTATCCCCCAAGCGCCGCAATCAATGGCGCAGTTGGGTTACCCACGTTCGTATTGATGGGAACCCCGGAATAAGGGGAACACGATCTCTGCTTCGACAAGACGTGCCAGGGAAACCGCCTCGCTAAACGCACTGGGATGGTGCGATATAAACGATTCTAGTAAAGGCTTGGTAGTGGTGTGACGTCATGCCACAAAACACGTCAGCAGATTGAACTTGTGTAAATATTATTCTCTCTACAGTGGTATGTGGAATTTATTTTGCAGAGCCGGACACTATCCTGGTGTTCACAATCTTCTATAAATTATTCGGAGGAGGAACCCGCCTTGCAATGCCGAAGACAATATGCGCGCCGGACTCGTCGTAATTGAAGCCTGGTTCAGGGGCTACTGAGGGAGTCCTGGATTAGGGGGTGTCCGGATAGCCGAACTATCATCATCGGCCGGACTCCAAGACTATGAAGATACAAGATTGAAGACTTTGTCCTGTGTCCGGATGGGACTTTCCTTGGCGTGGAAGGCAAGCTTGGCGATACAGATATGTAGATCTCCTACCGTTGTAACCGACTCTGTGTAACCCTAGCCCTCTCCGGTGTCTATATAAACCGGATGGCTTTAGTCCATAGGACGAACAACGATCATACCATAGGCTACCTTCTAGGGTTTAGCCTCCTTGATCTCGTGGTAGATCTACTCTTGTAACACACATCATCAATATTAATCAAGCAGGGCGTAGGGTTTTACCTCCATCAAGAGGGCCCGAACCTGGGTAAAAACATCGTGTCCCTCGTCTCCTGTTACCATCCGCCTAGATGCACAGTTCGGAACCCCCTACCCGAGATCCGCCGGTTTTGACACCGACACCACTTATTCCCCAAGCGCTGCGGTTGATGGCGCGGTTGGGTCACCCACGCCCGTATTGATGAGAATCCCGCGATAAGGGTGCCAAGGAAACCGCCTCGCAATATGTGCAGTAGCTGGTTGTGAAAAACGGTTCGAATAATGACTGGGCCGTGGCGTGATGTCACGCTACGAAAAGTTGTTAGCAGATTAGATTTGTGGAATATTGTTCTCTCTACGGTGGTATGTGGAATTTGTTTTGCAGAGCCGGACACGATTCTCGTGTTCAAAATCTTCTATGGAGTATTCAGAGAAGGAACCCGCCTTGCAATGCCGAAGACAATCTGTGCACCGGACTCATCGTCATTGAAGCCTGGTTCAGGGGCTACTGAGGGAGTCCGGGATTAAGGGGTACTCGGATAGCCCTACTATATACATTGGCCGGACTGCTGGACTATGAAGATACAAGATTGAAGACTACGTCCCGTGTCCGGATGGGACTCTCCTTTGCATGGAAGGCAAGCTTGGCAATTCGATATGTAGATCTCCTTCTCTGTAACCGACTCTGTGTAACCCTAGCCCCCTCCGGTGTCTATATAAACTGGAGGGTTTAGTCCGTGGGACAAGAACAATCATAATCATAGGCTAGCTTCTAGGGTTTAGCCTCTACAATCTCATGGTAGATCAACTCTTGTAATACTCATATCATCAAGATCAATCAAGCATGAAGTAGGGTATTACCTCCATCGAGAGGGCCCGAACCTGGGTAAACATCGTGTCCCCCGCCTCATGTTACTATTAGCCTTAGACGCACAGTTCGGGACCCCCTACCCGAGATCAGCCGGTTCTGACACTGATAATGGTCATATGAGGATTTGGAACCATGTGAGGAACTTGATCCAGATGAAGACTTTGGTTCATACGAGGACTTGGATCCATATGAAGATTTTGATCCATATGAAGATTTTGACCTGGGGTTCCTATTCTTCATAGGTGATGTCATGATGACATTCACCTGAAGATTTTCTAGGCACCTTTTGGGAACCCAGGTTTTCTTCATAGGGGGACCGTTCCTGTAGTTAGTTCCAACATATCGAGCAAATACTTCACCATTATGATTCTTGAACAGTTTATAGTTGGAGTCAAATGACTCATCAGAGGAATATGAAGATTCACAAGTAAAGCCTGATAAAGTGCATGGATCTATGGAAGGTCCTTTCACAGCAACCCATGAGGTTTTGGGGTACTGCTCAGTTTCCAGTAGGTCCCATCAGCATTGAGTTTCCTCTCAAAGGCAATACCCTCTTTCCTAGGGTTCCTGTTCAAGATCTGCATTTTGAGCACATCACAAAGAGTCTGACGCCCTTTGAGGCTTTTGTATATACCTATCACATACAATTCCTACGACCCTACATTATCGTCAGTGATACTTGTGGTATCCTCAGATGAGGAATTTGTGACCACAGAGACAGTTGAAAAATTTGCAGCAATAGAAGCATTTGAACATTCAGGTGAAGAATTAGCAGATTCACGCTCAATGCATTTCATACATGGTGGAATAAATTCTTCCTGAGCGGAACTGATCTACTGAGCAAGCAATGAATCGTTTTCCTTCTGAAGATCTTCATAACTCACTTTTAACTTCTCAAGATCTTGCTTTCTTTGAAGAAATTCATAAGAAAGCTTCTCATGATCAGATAAGAGAGTGTTATGATGATTTTGAAGATTGTCAAACTTAGACTGAAGTCTCTGAAGATTATCAGTCAAAGTCTTAGTTCGATTCAATTCCTCACCCAACATATCATCGCTTTTGTCTAGCATATTTTGAATCTTTTCCAAAGATTTTTGTTGTTTAACAGCAATTTTAGCAAGTTTGGAATAGCTAGGTTTCAGATTATCATCAGATTCATCCTCACTGGATTCAGAGGGGGAATGTTTGAGTACCTTGGCACCTTTTGCCATGAAGCAATAGGTGGGAGCATAGTCATCGACGCTCTTGTTAGCAGAGTTGGGGAGGTCATTTTCTTCAGTGTTGAAGATGGGCTTGCTGACATAAGCAGTAGCGAGGGCTAGGCTTGCCACACCCAAGTCTGACTCCTCAAATTCCCCCTCTTCCACATTTTCCTCAGTTTCAGCTTTAGAGTCCATTTCCTTGCCAATAAATGCCCGAGCCTTCTTGGAATTGCTCTTCTTGTGAGATGAGGACTTTGAAGATTTTGCTGACGAGGACTTTGAAGATTTCTTCTTCTTCTTTGAGTCATCAGAATCGTCATCTTTGTACTTCTTCTTCGATTTCTTTTCCCACAGAGGACAATCAGACATGTAGTGACCAGGTTTCTTGCATTTGTGGCAACTCCTCTTTTTGTAGTCACGAGATGAGGAATCATCACTTCTTGAAGACTTTCCAAAGCGACCACGGCAAGAGAAGTTTTGTAATTTCTTCACAAGCATTGCTATCTCCTAGCTCAGTTCTTTAGGGTCACCAAGGTTGCTACCAGAATCTTCACCTGCAGATTCAGAGACTGCCTTTGTCGGCGTTCTGGGAACGGGGGTCCCTAGACTTGCCTGCCTGCGGCCTGTGGCGTGGCTCAAACAGTGGCCCAGTATGGCCCGTTTACATCAGCCCAAGCTCAAGACCCTCACGAGGGGCCAAGCCTTGCGGGGCGGATGATGCAAGGCTTCCTCAGGGCCGGCCTCATTAGGTGGGCTCGCAAGGAGGCGGAGAGATCAAGGCAAGGAGTACCTCGCGAGGTGCTCATGACGCAAGCCATGACGATCGAGACCAGGCGGGCGCCAGCCAGCGCAGTGTCCTCGTTTCCTCTTTGGTGCAAAGGGGGCAAGCGCACGCACGGAGTACCGAGGCATCAAGAAAAGGTTACCATATCGGTGCAACGAGACCAAGACCAGCAGAGCGGCAGGACGGAGGTCACCGTGGAGCCCAAGACGGCGTCATCGCCAGTGCCTTTGGCAGTCGAAGACCAACTTTAGTCAGGATAACTTGTACTACATGTCCCCTTCAAAATGGCCATTGTTCGCTCCCTTCCCACTCAATATTTGGGAAGAGGACCAGGGCCCCTATAAATCGAGATAGCCACCATAGTAGAGATCATCTCATCCAGAGCTGATAGGATCCATTCCAAGTAGAATACCTCACCAGCTCAAGAACACCCCTCACGAGGCTATTGTTCCTCTGTACTGCTAATCATCAGCCCCAGAGGCAATCCACCACACCACACACTGGATTAGGGTATTACACCACAACGGTGGCCCAAACCAGTATAAACCTTGTGCCCCTTGTGTTGTTCATCGTGTAGCTTAGATTCACGGCGAGGTTTTGGGTCGTGAATCGGTAGGGAGAATATCTTCGTGCGCAACCCAAAGTTCAAACCTTAAGGGTTTTGCCAGAACCTGATATCCGACATTTGGCGAGCCAGGTAGGGGTGTGCCGAAATCCTCTTTCCGCGGTTCCGCGTTCCATCGTTTCATCGCATCCATGGCGGACGCTCGCCGAGCTCGCGCCGAGTGTCAGGCTGCTCTCGTCGCCCGTGTCGCCCAGACGGCTCCCGTCAGTGGGCCTCCTCGTCATTCTCCGCCGCCTGCCGCCAACGCCGCCACCAGCCCAGCGGGGAATGAGCAGAAAGCGTCATCGCTACATCCGTCGATGTGGCGGGAAGGCCGCACTGCCACTCCGTCGCTAACTCCAGCTGGTTCATCGTCTCATGCTCGTCGCGCTCCCACGGACACGCAGGACGCGTTGCTCCTGGCATGTTAGCTCCTGCACTACCGCCCCATCGATGACCTCTACCATGAGTGGCTCGCTCGCATCACCGAGCTCGTCAGCACCGCAGGGGGCTCTCATGCACCGTCCCTCTAGCTGCCTCACCCTCCGTCCTGCATGGGTGATGCAGCTCAGGAGGCGCCTCCGCCACCTCCTCCCCAAGAAGGTGCCCTGGCTCCAAGGCGCGCGGCCCCTGGATGAGACCCACCGCGTCCAGCGCTCGCGCGACAACAAAGGAGCTGCCAAGAAATCCCTCGGCCCCAAGAAGGTGCTCGCGTGCTCCCTGCTCCAGCACGTCAAGACCGCATCCCTGCGCCAGTACGTCAAGACCCCGAGATGCCCCTGGTGGCGGTGCGTGGGAATCTCCAAGAGCAAGCCCCGCGTCTGCAAATGGCTATGGTGGCCATCACAGGCTGCCGCGCCTTCACCACCGAGCTACGCAGTGTCACCTGGCCGGGCAAGTTCAAGCCAGATCTGCCTCCTCGCTACGACGACACCGTCGACCCTGCAGAGTTCCTGCAGCTCTACGAGCTGGGCATCGAGGCGGCCAACGGAGACGAAAAGGTCATGGCGAACTGGTTTCCCATGGCGCTCAAGGATGGTGCCCGCACCTGGCTCCTGAACCTGCCTCCCGGCTCGATCTCCTCTTGGGACGAGATGCGCAGCCGCTTCATTGCCAACTTCCAGGGCACTCGTGACCGTCCTCCAGTCGTGGGTGACCTGCACTGCATCAAGCAGGAGCCGGGAGAGACCTTGCAGAAGTACATCCAGCGCTTCAATAGCGCTCGCCTCAAGATTCCCAAGGTGACCGAGGATGCCAGCATCTCAGCGTTCTCTGATGGCGTCCGCGACGTCAAGATGAAGGAGGAGCTCGCCATCCACGAGGATCTGTGCACATCCCTGGAGCTGTTCAACCTAGCGACCAAGTGCGCAAGAGCTGAGGAGGGGAGCCTCTCCCTCCTCGAGCTTCCAGGTGCTGACCCAGAAGAGAAGAAAGCCAAGACCAAGGACGTGAAGCGCAAAGGAGCAGCCGTGCTCGCAGCAGAACCAGACACGAAGCATGTTAGGGACCAGCCGTATTTGTCCAAGGGCAACTGATTCTGCGCCTACCACAACCTCTACATCCACAACACCAACGAATGCCAGGAGCTCAGAGCCGTTCGAGAAGGACGCATCGGTCGATGCCCCGAGCGCAATGACCGGGGCTATGGCCGAGGAGGAGGGAGAGATGGAGGACGATGGGACGACTGAGGCCCTCACCAGGAGTGGCGTGACCAACCTTGCGAGGATCGCTGGCAGGACCAGCCTCACGAGGGGGCTTGGAGGGATCAGCCTCGTGAGGATCGCCCGCGGGGCAACGCAGGCCTTCCTCCTCTGCCACCATCGCCGAGAAGGAATGAAGACCACCACCAGGACGAGGGGGCTGGGGGATTCCAGGAACCACGTGCTATCGCTTGCATCTTGGGCGGCGCCCACGCCCCAGCCTCTCGGTGCATCTTCAAGCAGTTTGCTCGTGAGGTGAACGCAGTCCTTCCCAAGCTCGAGGCCATGCGCCCTCTCAGGTGGTCCACGTGCGCCATCACGTTCTGCTCAGCGGGTCAGCTCAAGTGTGCGGCTACAGCTGGCGTCCTCCCAATGCTTTGTTCCCCAGTCATCAGCAATCTGCAAGTTACCAGGACCCTCATCTATGGCGGCGCAGGACTCAACGTTCTATCCGTCGAGACGTTCAACAACCTCCAAGTGCCTTATGATCAACTCTAACCAACCAAGCCTTTCTCAGGAGTCACTGATGGCTCCACCACTCCGATAGGGCAGGTTCGCCTCCCTGCCACTTTCGGACAGCACAAGAACTACCGTACCGAGCTCATCGACTTTGATGTTGCCCACATTCGCCTGCCATACAATGCCATCCTCGGGTATCCATCCCTAGCCAAGTTCATAGCGGTAACTCACCATGGTTACAATGTCCTCAAGATGCCGGGAAGAGGCGGAATCATTACAGTCCCCTGTGAAGAGAAGGATGCGGTGTGCTCTCTCGAGCGTGCCTTCCAAGCTGCGTCAGTCGAGGACCGAGACAGCAAGAGTGGGAACCCTCCTGAGGCAGTTCCCAAGAAGAAGACATCACCCAGCTCAAGGCCTCAGGAGGTTGGCATCTCCAAAGGCGCCGCTTCAGGATCTGCGCATGTGGAAGGGGCGCCTCCCACCATCGCATAGGAAGGTGCGCCTGGCACCCTCCTCGGGCAAGGCTCGGGGGCTCTCTCCTGGAGGGACTCAGACTTTGCCAAGATCACGAGGGAGGCGCTCGGGCACTGCTTGGAGGCGTGCTTTGCGACACGTTTCCCTCTGTAAGGCATAGGGCAAGGAGGGCCCAACCCTCAGGAGTTCATCACCAAGGCCACTCAGGAGCTTCAAGAATCAAGAGTCATACGCGGAGGTCACTGCCTACCTGGCGTAGCTCCCCATCCAGGCGAGGATGGCAGGCTGCACGTCTGCATCGACTACCCAGGGCTCAGCCAAGTCACGTCTCAGGAGCGCTTCTAGCCCTCGCGCGTGGGATGCTGCGAGGGTCCGCCGCACAGCTACGTTCGCATGCCTTTCGGCCTGCCGAACGCGGCTGCCGCTCACCAGCATCTTCTGTGGAGCATTCTGGCAGCTCAGGAGGCCAGTCACCACGCGGTCCTAGCGGAGATGGAGATGGTCCTCAAGGAGCCGCTCGGACCCCTAGAGCCACCCGTGGCTCAGGGCTCCGGTAGCTCGTGAGGATCGGCCTCTTCACCGTGCATCGTCAGCTACTTCAACACCCGCTCTACAATGGTATCAGGTGACACCTTTCGAGGTCATTTCAGCTGGGAGCGCCCTCAGGGTTGCATTATTCCCAGGTCACGTGGGTCTGTCCCTGCGGCATGTATCCCTTTTGCTTATGTCTTTAGTTTACCTTGCTAGGGGCGCACCTCGGGCTGCATCATCCCCAAGCCGCTCAGGCCTAACCCAGTGGCATGTATCCTTCTTGCAGTTATCTAAGCCAATTTGCCTTTCATGCTTAACCTGCCTATGATTATCATCTCCCGCCTACAGCGGCCCCTTTTTCTCCCTCATGCAAATCGCTTGCACATTAAAAGGGGGGCCCCTGAGCATTGCGACTCAGGGGCTCTTACTGGCTCTCCAGCCCTCACCCCCTGGCCTTGTCCACGGCATCGCGACCTGGCATACCAGCAGCGGCTGAGCTTGCTCGAGGGCCGGGAACTGAGGACGTAGAGCATTTGTATCTAACCACCCCGCAGGAACACTCAGCCGCTCCAGGCTCAAGATCAGGCGCAACCCGCCTTGAGGTAGGGCCTCGTGAGTCCCATGCTGGCTCACAAGTGCTCAGATACACCTCGTCTAGCCCTACCATGCCGGCCATGTGTCAGGGCGGGGCTGTACATGCCCCGGGGGCTCCTCCCGGAGGGGGCCCCCTCCCACGTACCAGTGGAAGCACCATGCTCCATGCTGGCTGACTACACTGCCGAGGAGCGGCTATGCCCGTACACATACGGATGTGCTATGCTCGGCGCTGGTGATAAACAACTGAGGGCAGCCCACGGTTGTATCAACCTCAGGGAGCCCAGAGCTCAGTGTCTGGCATCATCGCAATGCCTCCCCTCGGGAGCACCACGCGAAGGGGCTGGACACACGGGGGCTGCGCCCGGGTCATGCCCGAGCGCACGCCACCCAGCCAGGTCCCTCAGACCTGGTCGTTGCGCGCCCCTCCCTGAGCGGAGCCAAGGTATGAAGACCGTTTGAGCATCAAGGGGGACTCCTGAGAATCACGACTCAGGAGCCTAACTGGTCACGTAGCCCCTCACTCCTTAGTTCCGCAAGGCTAACGGCGGTTGAGGTATGTGCGGGGCCGGGCCCTGCCGACGTAGAACGACAAATCTATTCCTACCCCCCCTCCCTATTTGTTTTTCGCGCATCAAGGGGGACTCCTGAGCATCGTGACTCAGGAGCCTAACTTGTCATGTAGCCCCTCACTCCTTGGTCCCGTCCTGGTGATCCGGTCGGGGCTAACAGCGGCTGAGGTATGCACGGGGCCGGGCCCTGCCGATGTAGAACACAAAGCAAATAGGAAGCAAACCGCAAAAACTCGGAAATTCAGAAGCAAATATTACAAACCATAAATTGTCCTCACAATACCAAACACAAGTTTAAACACCTCCACGAGGCATGGTGCATGTTGCAGGAGTTGAAACAGGAAAGGAGCCGCGAGAAGATCACCCTTGGGCAGCGCCGTCACTCGCCAGGAGCCCTGCCTCCGTGGTGGAGTTGCGCCTGTCGGCTCCACCTCCTGAGGCTGTGGAACCAGCAGTACCTGCCTTGGGCGCGGTAGCGAAGGCGTGGAACTTCGCCAGCAGGGCTTCTGCTCGGCCCTTCACGGCTTCAGCGGCAGCGGTAGAGCGCTCGGCATCCACAGGCTCCAGCAGATCGTCAAGGTTGGCGCCGGGGTCGCGAAGGTAGATGTGGCTGAGGACCCGAGTCAGCGCCGCAGAAGAAAGGACGCGAGCTTCAACCTCGGCCATGGGACCGATGCCGATCACGACCTCCTCAAGCGCTTCGACCAAGAAAGGAAGCATCTTGGCGGGACCATCCTTGGCCCTGGCCAACGGCTTCTCTAGGCCATCATCGTAAAGCGACTTCAGTGCCTTGCGAGATCTCTCCTCAAGATCCGTGAAGGCCACGCGATCCTCGGCCAAGACCTTCGCCTTGGCGTCCAGCTCGGCCTTCTCCACCTTCAGCTTTTGCTCCAGAGCCTTCAGTCGGCTGTGATCAGCGGACAGCTCGGCATTGCGGTCCCCGATGGCGGCCTCCCGAGCCTTCATCTCTTCCTCCTTTGCTTGGCGATCGCGAGCCTCTTTGGCGAGCTCGTCGTGCAGACCCCACAGCTCATCCTCCAGCGCCTTGCAACGGTCCTGGGCGACCGAAGCATCCCTCAATGCTGCATCACGGGCGGCTATGGCCTGGGCGGCGACTTGCTTTTCCTTCTCGGAAGCCTCCACAGCCTGGCTCAGCGCCGCTCGGGCGGAGGTGTCAGAGTGAACCCAGCCAGAGATCAGCTCCAGGCGCCCGGCCACCAGGCGGGGGTTGGCGCGTTGGATGTCTTCTTGCAGCAGGCCTAGCTCGGCAGCAGCACGGTCCAAGGCGGCGGAGGAGACAGAGGAGTCAGGAACCAGTGGAGCAGGAGGAGAAGATGGCAGCGTGATCACGGCTTGGGAGACTGGGAGCTCCTGAGTCTTGGCAACCTCAGCGACAGCATCAAGCGCCGGCGCCTCCAGAGTCAGCGGGGCCACGGGGGCTGGCACCCCGCCCGGGCGCTCCTCCTGGCCTCGCGAGGACGACCGGGCAGGGGAGGTGCGAGCTCCACTGCCCCCCTTCCCACAGACGAAGGCGCGGCCACAATGGATAAGCTTGCCCCAAGCGGAGCCACCGTGTCCCCCTTCAGCTTCTTCACCGCAAGCGGCAGCGTACCCAAGTGACGGAGAACGTCAAGCCTCAGCAGCAAAAGCGAGAACAAGACGAGGTTCGGGCACTTACTGGTCAATCGCGGCGTGTTCCAGCGGTCTCCTACCGAGCTTAAAGCCTGAGATTGTCTTGCGGGGCGCAGCCTCGGGAGGTCTAGAGGCAGAGGAGGGCGCACCAGAAGGGCTGGAGCTGGCTTCGGGCAGTGCCTGGGCCGGGGTAGCCCCTCGGGAGATCAGCCCCGACCTATCCTTCCTCGGGATCACAGTCGGATCCTCTCCTCCCCGCCTGGTGTCGGCCTCGTCGTCGTTCGGCAGGGTGCGGAGGATGTTGGCCCTGCGTCGGGGGGAAGTCTCCCCCATTCCCTCAGCGGTCGCCTCCAAGTCGCGCTCCTCTTCGTCTTCATCTTCTTCTCCTCCTCTGTGGGAATCATCAGAAGACAATTCCACCGGCGCCGCCGCCTCCTGGCCCTCAGGAGGCACCTCCGGCACCAGGCCGCTCCCATTGAAGGTGGGCATGGCTTCCACCACTTGCTGCCAGTTTTCACGAAGGAACAAGGGGACATGAGCATCCTCCAGGCCTTCCATGTCCTCTCCAACCAGGAGGCGGAGAGCTGCGACCAGATCCTCATCATCTAGGGCCTCCGAGTTTAGGCGGAGATCATCGTCCGCACCTCCAAGCCACCAAAACGGGCGCGAGTGCGCCTGAAGTGGAGGCACCCGCTGCGCCAGGAACTCCCTCAGGAGCGTGGCCCCGGTCAGCTTCGCCGCCTTCATGTTGCCCGGCCTCAGGTCGGTGTTCATCTTCTCCAGCACCAACTTCGCCCGTCGGTCGTCAAGTTTTGCACAAGACCATGCCTTGTTAGCCTGGGGCTGCTCCGCGGGCAGCGCCAACCGAGAGTGGGTGCATCTGGCGTCCATCATGACCCACTTACTCTGGAATCCGTCAACCCTCTTCCCCATCTTCGAAATTGCGTTGGCCTTGGAGTACGCGACGAAGCCAGTGCATGCCGAGGTATGGCTGCCAGAGATTCGGAGGGAGAAGAAGTGGCACAGCAAGGCCACGGACGGCATCACCCCAACGTGCGCCTCACAATAGTAGGCAAAAATCGATAGAAGGAGGACAGAGTTGGGATGGAGATGTAGAGCCTGCAGCTTGTAATGGCGGAGGACGGCATAGAAGAACTCGAAGAAAGGAGGCACCAGGCCAATGATGACGGTGCTCATGAAGAAGGGGTAGAAGGTACTCCCCTTGGCCTCCGGCTGGGCGGAGCCGGCCCGGAGCCCGGTCTCCCCCCATCTCGTTGCCCTGCGCCGCCGTCATCAGGCGCGTGGCGGTAAGATTCTTCTCCGTCATGTTGGGGGGATCCAGGGACGGCGAGTACCAAGCCAGTGGAGCCTCGGCCACGGCCTTGCGAGGCGCCATTGCTCGCTGGAGGAGGAAGAATGAGGCGGATCTAGAGATTTCGGAAACAATAGAGCAAGAGCAAGAAACGGGATCTGGAGCAAGGCGAATGAGAGCAATGAAGGTAAGCCTAACCCGGGCCAGCCTTTTGTCAGTCGGGCAGTTGCTGAGGCAGCATGGGGAAGTGGAGACCCCCACGTCCAATCAACCGCCACACGGAGACCAAGGCCGCAAGTTGTTGGGGCCCGCGGCGCTCCGCACTTGCCCTTTGGCTTCGCTGCTAAGCCAAGTCCGAGCGCGCCTTGGGCCCGGGGGCTACTGTCGGCATTCTAGGAACGGGGGTCCCCAGACTTGCCTGCCTGGGGCCTGCGGCGTGGCTCAAGCAGTGGCCCAGTACGGCCCGTTTACATTTGCCCAAGCTCAAGACCGTCGCGAGGGGCCAAGCCTCGCGGGGCGGACGACGCAAGACTTCCTCAGGAGCGGCCTCATCAGGTGGGCTCACGAGGAGGCGGAGAGATCAAGGCAAGGCGTACCTCGCGAGGTGATCGTGATGCAAGCCATGAAGATCGAGACCAGGTGGGCGCCAGCCAGCGCAATGTCCTCGTTTCATGTTTGGTGCAAAGGGGGCAAGCGCAGGCGCGGAGTACCAAGGCATCAAGCAAAGGTTAACATATCGGTGCAACGAGACCAAGACTAGCAGAGCGGGAGGACGGAGGTCACCGTGGAGCCCAAGACGGCGTCATCGCCAGTGCCTTTGGCAGTCGAAGACCAACTTTAGTCAGGATAACTTGTACTAGCTATCCCCCTTCAAAATGGCCGTTGTTGGCTCCCTTCCTGCTCAATATTTGGGAAGAGGACTAGGGCCCCTATAAATAGAGATAGCCACCACAGTAGAGATCATCTCATCCAGAGCTGATCAGATCCATTCCAAGTAGAACACCACACCAGCTCAAGAACACCCCTTGCGAGGCTGTTCTTCCTCTGTACTGCTCATCATCAACCCTAGAGGCAATCCACCACACCATACATTGGATTATGGTATTACACCACAACGGTGGACCGAACCAGTATAAACCTTGTGTTCCTTGTGTTGTTCATCGTGTAGCTTAGATTCACGGCGAGGTTTTGGGGCATGGATCGGTAGGGAGAAGATCTTCGTGCGCACCCCAGAGTTCAAACCTTAACAGTTTTTTCGGAACCCGATATCCGACAGCCTTGGCCTGCAGCGCACGTGATCTTCCAAAACTTGGTCCCTAGAGGTCTCTCTTCTCAGCAAGTTGGAACTCATGAGTGTTTAGCGTCTTGAGGATATTAGCGGGGTCTAGAGACTTGTAATCAGCTCGCTCTTGAATCATGAGTGCAAGAGTATCGAATGAGGAATCAAGTGATCTCAGCAATTTCTTCACCACCTCATGGTAGGTGATGTCAGCGGCACCAAGTGCTTGAAGCTCATTTGAGATGTCAGTGAGGCGATCGAAGGTTTACTAGACATTTTTGTTGCAGAGTCTGTTGAAGCGGTTGAAGAGATTGCGAAGAACATCATCCCGGGAGTCACATTGAGTGGAGACTCCTTCGATAACCTTGGACAGCCTTTCCCAAATTAGCTTAGCAGTTTCCAAAGCACTCACTCCGACGTACTGTCCTTTGCTCAGATGGCCACATATGATATTCTTCGCTTGAGAATCGAGTTGCTTGAATCTCTTCACATCCGCAACATTCACAGATGGAGTGACTGGGGGAACACCATTTTCCACAACATACCAGAGATCATTATCAATTGCCTCAAGATGCATGTGCATCTTGTTCTTCCAGTAGGGGTAGTCCGTCCCATCGAAGGTAGGACACCCAGCCGAGACCTTGATCATTCCTGCAGTTGACATAAATAAAACTCCAGGTGGTTAAACCAAAATCACACAGAACAAGGGAGTACCTTGCTCTGATACCAATTGAAAGTGTGTTATATCGACTAGAGGGGGGTGAATAGGCAATTTTTACAAATTCGTCACTGAGGAATTTCTAGGTGAAGAAATTCCTAAGCAACGACACACTAGCAGCAGAATAAGTACACAGGTATAAATAGAACAGAGCAACAGCATAGTCATCATGATGAAATGAAAACAAGCACAGAGTACAGATAGCGTGATAACAGGATAAGCAGGCTGAAGACTATGTGACTGAAGAAATTGGATTGGGGAAATAGAGGAAGTCTTTAGTCAAAGTCTTCAAACAGTAATGATCAGGTCCATCAACACATGAATGACGAAATGAAAGGGTTGAGGAAATAGAACCAGTTGGCTTGGTGAAGACAATGATTTGGTAGACCAGTTCCAACTGCTGTGACAGTTGTACGTCTGGTTGGAGCGGCTGAGTATTTAAACTCGAGACCACACAGTCCTGGACTCACAATCCTCACCGTATTCTCCTTGAGCTAAATTCACACAGACCTCGCCCAACACTCGTGGTAAGTCTTCAGGTGACTTCCAAACCTTCACAGACTTGGTCACTCGACGATCCACAATTCCTCTTGGATGCTCAGATCATGACGCCTAACCGTCTGGAGGATACACAGTCCTCAAATGTAACAAGCGTCGGTTCCACATAGGAACAATCTCTTTAGTGATGCTCAATCACTTTGGGTTTGTAGGTGTTTGGCTTTGGGTTTACCTCACTTGATAATTTTTGCTCAAAGTTCTCGGAGGATGGGATGCTCTCAATGACAAGTGTCAGTTTCTCACGGAGCAGCCAACCAGCTAGTGGTTGTAGGGGGCGGCTATTTATAGCCTAGGGAGTAGCTCGACTTGATAAGACATAAATGCCCTTCAATGATATGGCCGTTAGGTGTATAGATATTTTGAGACAGTTGGCGCATAGCACAGCAACGGTCAGATATTTGAGGTTCGAATTCCTTAGGGCTATCATGTTCCTCACTGTGTAGGCAATATGCACTCGCGAATTCCTAACTCCTCAGTCAGGACAAATTCCTCAGAGACCAGAAGATCTTCGTCTCTGTCACTAAAGAAATTGACTGAACTGATATGAGATTTCCAATGGCTTCACTCGAAAGGATTGGGTAGGTGTAGGATTTTGAGATGAGCATCACTTGGAAATCAGTTTCCTTAGTATTACCTCGACCCCCTTTAACAGTAAGGTGTTTCCTATGACTCAAGAAAGAGAAAATGAAAATACAAAAACAAAAATCTTCACGCTTCATAATCCTCGCATGAATATCCAAGTCTTCAAGGTCACACCAATTTCTTCAATTTCAAAATCTTCAGGAGAACCGAAGTCTTCAGCTGAAGACATACATTTTTAGGGGTCGACTTTCATCGTAAATATGAAACCCCTCATCGACTTATAGAGCCTGTGTACACTCACAAACATATTTGTCCCTTAACCTATAAGTCTTCAATACACCAAAATCACTAAGGGGCACTAGATGCACTTACATGGATAGACATGCCAGAGTGCCCCGCACAACCCAGTTAACACCCTGCTTTCGTCTCAAAAATAAAAAGAACTAGGCGAGCTACTGGGTCCCTGGTTTCAGCCGCTCGATGTGCAGTTCTCTCATTTATTGACTATGTTGACAATGGCATGGGACCCAGATGTCAGAAATCCATTAGGAGGAACCATTTTTTGGCTTGAAATAAGGAGGCACTTGTTTGCATACTGCTATGACCCTGGTGGGTCCCTGCTGTCATGCTTGAAATAAGGAGGCACTTGCTTTCATACTGCCATGACCCTGGTGGGTCTCTGCTGTCATCCTCTCCCTGTACAATAATCTCCTGATTGTGTACGGGTCAACCTAGTAGGCCCACAAGTCAGCCTCTAAACCCGTAGCGGACAAATACATCCCATTTTAAAATAACAGCCCATTCCATACGTTCAAACGGAAAGTTCAATATTCAGAGCAGAGTAACATGTCTGATCCAGATATAGAGTACTGAACTTCCATGTTGACAACCCTCATAGCCAAGTTAACTATTGATACGTCTCCAACGTATCTATAATTTATTATTGTTCCATGCTATTATATTATCTATTTGGATGTTTTATATGCATTAATATGCTATTTTATATTATTTTTGGGACTAACCTATTAACCTAGAGCCCAGAGCCAGTTTCTAGTTTTCCTTGTTTTTGAGCTTCGTAGAAAAGCAATACCAAATGGAGTCCAACCGGAATAAAACTTTCGCGGTGATTTTTCTTGGACCAGAAGACACCCCGGAGACTTGGAGATGAAGTCAGAAGAGCCGCAAGGCGGCGGCAAGGGGGGAGGGTGCGCCCAGGGGGTAGGGCGCACCCCCTGCCTTGCCACCTCCTCGGGACTCCTCTGACCTAACCCTTGGCCCTATATATTCACATATATTCCCAAACCACTAGAAGCATCCAGGAAAACACTTCTCCATCGCCGCAACCTTCTGTTAATGTGAGATCCCATCTTGGGGCCTTTTCTGGCATCCTGTCGGAAGGGGATTCAATCATGGAGGGCTTCTACATCAACTCTATTACCCTTCCGATGAAGTGTGAGTAGTTTCCCTCAGACCTATGGGTCCATAGCTAGTAGCTAGATAGCTTCTTCTCTCTTTGATTCTCAATACCATATTATCCTCGATGTTCTTGGAGATCTATCCGATGTAATCTTCTTTTGCGGTGTGTTTGTCGAGATTCAATGAATTGTGGATTTATGATCAGCTTATCTATGAATATTATTTGATTCTTCTCTGATATATGCATGATTTGATATCTTTGTAATTCTCTTTGAACTATCGGTTTAGTTTGGCCAACTAGATTGGTTTTTCTTGCAATGGGAGAAGCGCTTAGCTTTGGGTTCAATCTTGCGGTGTCCTTTCTCAGTGACAGAAGGGGCAGCAAGGCACGTATTGTATTGTTGCCATCAAGGATAAAAAGATGGGGTTTACATGATATTGCTTGAGTTTATTCCTCTACATCATGTTATCTTACTTAAAGCATTACTCTATTCTTCATGAACTTAATACTCTAGATGCACGCAAGAGTCGGTCGATGTGTTGAGTAATAGTAGTAGATGCAAACAGGAATCTGTCTACTTGACACGGACGTGATGCCTATATTTCCTAATCATTGCCTTAGATATCATCATAACTTTGCGCTTTTCTATCAATTGCTCGACAGTAATTTGTTCACCCATCGTATTATTTGCTATCTTGAGAGAAGCCTCTAGTGAAACCTATGGCCCCGGGGTCTATTTTCCATCATATAAGTTTTTGATCTACTATTTTGCAATCTTTTACTTTCGGATCTGTAAACCAAAAACCCCCAAAATATTTACTTTTATCTTTTGTTTAGTTTTATCTATCTCTATCAGATCTCACTTTTGCAAGCGACCGTGAAGGGATTGACAACCCCTTTATCGCGCTGGGTGCAAGTGTTTGATTGTTTGTGCATGTATTGGTGATTTGTGCGTTGTCTCCTACTGGATTGATACCTTGGTTCTCTAACTGGGGGAAATACTTATCTCTACTTTGCTGCATCACCCTTTCCTCGTCAAGGGAAAAACCAACGCAAGCTCAAGAAGTAGCAACTATCTACTCCCATTAATACTCTAGTAGTGTACAAGTACTAACTTACTCTTAGCTAACTAGATGATGCCGGCCGCCATCTACGGTACATGCTAAACGCTGGCACCGACGTCCTCCTCCTCACCTCGGACTTGCCAGAGGTGCGTTAGGGCGTGTTGCTCGTGCGCGTTGGCCCTTTCCATGCCAGCGTGGTCCACCAAAGCTTCGTCTTCTAAGCGAGAAACCCACTTGACAAGATGGTAGTAAAATTTGGCATCGCGAATGCGTGCATGCCCGAAAGCCTCTAGGGCTATTTGCCGGGCGCCGGCCTCCACGTAGTCGGCTTAGTTGCGGGCGCTCTGCTCGTGACTCAGAGCATCGATGCGCTACTGCTCCATGCCCTGCTGGGGACGCAAATGGGTGATGTGTTGCTCCTCCGCCAGGCGGTCGCGTTCCAACAAGTCCTCATACTCCGCATTGCCATCTAAAGACCGATAGAATGCCTCCTCCCTCCGTCTGCCTTCCGGTGAAAAACCGAACACTAGTTCCGGTGGTGACCGCCTACATCATTGCCTGTAGCGGATGGGCGGGGGCATGACGGACGTGGCGAGAGCGAGGGCAAGTGGCGGGCGACATCAAGCTGATGGGGGCTTATGAGGATAGGGCGAGTTGGGTGATGGTGCCACCAAAGAATGCCGGGAAATAGTAATTATAGGCAGAAGGTAGGTGAACCATCATGTCACAGGAAACGCGATGGGCATCATGGTCATCGGAATTCAATGCATAAGCAGGCTTGGCTTAGCACGCCAGCTTGCCGTGGAAAACTAGAAAAACTGAAATTATAACTGTGTTGTCCCGTCCCATTAGTGGTGCGTCCCGTCCTTGCTGGGTCGCAGATCGGCATGACGGTCAAACGAGTGTGCTCGATTCATCCAGATGAGGTACGTGCATGATTTGCTGGTTATTCACGTAGGATCGAGTCCGTCGGATACTGTAGGTGTAGGATCGCAATAGCTGATGTACGTTCGCTGGGAGATAATACATTTGCGAACGTTTTTTGGTAGTTTCTTCACATTCACATGGCATTTTATTCAGAACATGTTAGTTTCTTCAGAGGTAGGCATTTCTATTCAAAAAACTGCCACATTAGGATCTTGCATCACAACTAAAACTACCAGGAGCGTATTAGTAGGCTAGCTAGTGATCGATCAGTAACTTGTAAACACAGAGCGAACAGAAATAGGGAACTGCTAGTAACTTGTAAACACTGAGCACACAAAAATAAGGATCATGTTGTGCACAGTAGTAGAAATGTTCACACGGGACTCACAGGCCTGGCATTGTAATATGTTCACATTCGTAGCCCAAATTCACAACCAACCAGTACGATTCCCATACATAAGATCAACATGTTAATGCATCTCAATGATTCATGGATCATATACAAATATGTAGCTCCAAAAGCTAAGATCTAGAAAAAACATTTGTTCTTGCTACTAACATGGATGCTTCTCTGGGCCAACATTCAGTACAGTGTGAAAGACAAATTTGTTTGTGAAGTCTACATTTCCTCTTGCAGATGTAAGTGGTTTCACCAACAACTGAAACCATGAGAATGAACCACACATGATGGAGGAACATCCACTGCAATATGATTTGGTCTTCTCTCGATCACATGGCGAGACTATTTTCGGAATACAAACTTTAACTTAGGAGAAATGATGCCCATTGTATAACCAGACCAAAGCAATGAAGCACCTAGTGTTGGCCAAAAAATAGTACAGTACTACTTTTGTGCAGTCCGTGAAGTGACTATCCAATCTTTTGGTTTCTATTTTCAAATGGCACTACATGCAACGACAATACTATTCTCTTGTGCAGTTCCACCAAAATTGAGGTCAATTTGTTTGTTTGCCAAATAGCAACAGGCAGACATCTGTTTTCACAAATATCAAGCAGCTACTAACATATACCCCACCTTTATTTTCGGTTTAAACATGTCTCTACTAGTCGTTTCTTCTTAGCATCTGTCATGTTTTGCACTCGACAATTTGATAATATCATGTTTTGCCTTGGACAATTTCATACTGAATTGATTTGCTGGTACAGAGCAGAAATATAGCACCTATTCTTCATCAGACCAATGATATCCATGTTCGCAGTGATTGAAAGTGCAATATTGCACTAAAGTGTTTTTGACATCTATGACAACTTCGTTTGTGTTTCTAACCACATGCTCTAAGTGTTAACAGCCCTGATTAAGCTAAAGTGAAGCATGGATGGTTATTTCCTCTTATAATGGAAAAAGGAAAAGCGGTGCACTCAAGAAAAGAAGTGTACCATAAAGTTTTCTTATTTCTTGAGTCCTTAGGGCAGCCGCACTATTAAGAGGGGATGCGTCATAAAAACATCCGGGGAATCAACTTACATTCTCACATTGATCTGAAAATCTTACTGTCATGTTTCTGTTCAGGCCGGAACATCCGGGACGACCGGAAGGTCTGGGAGGGGTCCGGGAAGCTTCCGGGGTACCCAGAGAAACTGCACTTTTCGTGCAATCTCTCTGTGTAGCCCGGAACCTCTCCGAACCTTGGCCGGAACATCCGTCCCCGGGAACTTTCGGGGCGGCCGAAACTTCCACGCACGAGAATTTCCATCCCATGTTTCAGCAACTTCCGGGGTACTACTGAGTGGTGCAAACTCCCTATGTATCCCGGAACCTGTCTGGAACTTGGCCAGAACACGGTGTCCGGAACTTCTGTCCATCGTCGGAACTTCCGGGCTACGCAGAAATCTGCCTCCAACGGCCAGACTCCATCCCCACCTATAAATAGACTTCTTCTTCGTCACGAAGGGGTTGACGACTCCATTTCTCTCACCTCCATTTTCAGTCCTTGATTTCTTGGAGATCTCCTTCCTTAGCCAACCAAAGCTCTTGATCTTTTGAGAAGCAAAGGAGAAGTGCTCGATCTACACATTCACCAAAGCGAAAGTTGACTTTTGTGGTGCATCTTGTTACTCTTGGAGGTTGGAGACTCCTAGGCGGTAGGAGTGCTCCGGCGAGGAATCAACCATTGTGATTTCCCCCGAAAAGTTTGTGAGGGTTTGGAGACCACCCCAAGGTCTACCACTAGTGGTTGAGAAACGCCTTCGTGGTGTTGTCTCAAAGAGAGAACAGGGTGAGCCTTCGTGGCGTTGGTGTGCCTTCGTGGTAACATCCACCTCTCTAAACGGTGATGTAGCTTCCCTCCAAGGAAGTGAACATCGGCATACATCCTCGTCTCTCGGAGTTGTGGTTATTCCTAAGCCTAACTCTCTACTTGTGGTTACTTGTCTCTTAGCACTTACTTATATCATTTTGTGCTTTCTTACTCATATATTTGTGTCACTTGTTTATCTTGCTTGGTTCTTTAGTATCATATTTGTAATTGTTAGGCTCACTTTCATATTCCACATTATTGCCTAAAATTGCTAAGTAATAACTAAAAAAATTAATTGTACCTATTCACCCCCCCACCCTCTAGGCCCATCTCGATCCTTTCAATTGGTATCAAATCCTCGTGCTCTATTGTTGTGGCTTAACCGCCCTAGAGCGAGATGAACCCCGATGGGACTCCCCTTGTTGCAGATCCGAAGAGTACGGGCGAGGCTTCCATGGAAGCCAAGTCCTTCACTTTATGAGGATCTGGAACGAACTCTTGCTAAGCAAAAGGAGGAGCATGATGTCTATCTTGAGGCCTTGGTCCAAATGAGGATAGCCACACTAACCATGATGCTTGCACCACTTTCTGGTGGTGCAACCTCGAGGCCAGCTGTGCCTACTCCCTCACTTGGCCAAAAACCTCCTAGTAACGAACACTACAGTGTTCCTTGGCTTTATGCAAGACCTCAAATAGAGAAACCTAAGTATAACACTCATGGCAAACCTCCTTTACTTGATGACGCTACCGATTTTGCTTTGTGGTGAGTTGCTATGCAGGATCATCTTCGATATGGAAATGATGAAATGTTGGAGATCTTGGAGTATGACTACCAAGCTGTTGACCCGAAGAATCTTACTCCAAGAGAGGTTTATGACAAGAATCTCAACGACACAGCAACCATGTGCATAAGAAGAGGTATGACTGACAAGCAAAGGAGACCATATGTACATATCACAAGTGCTAAGGAATTATGGGATAGCATTGTGAGGACCAAGACCGGTACTTCCACTCTCCAGCTTGCTCAATATGAAATTGCCAAGGGTCAATTGCAAAACTTTTGTATGGAGAAAGGCGAATCTCCCAAGCAACTAATTGAGTGTCTCATGACCCTCACCATCGACATTGAGTCATGTGAATGTAACAAGACTCAAGATGGATTCAACTTGACTAAGCGATTCCTTGTGGATAAGTTGCTTCATGCTCTTGCTCCATATCATCAGCAATTGGTGTGGGACATAATACAACACCATGGATTCAAGGAAATCACTCCAAATGACATCATATCCACTTTCCAACTATTTGAAGAGTCAAAGGCAAATGCGACAAAACATCTTTCCATGCATGGTACCTCAACATTAAAGATCAGTCATGCATTGAAGGCCAAGCATGTATGTGAAGGAGAGCAAAGTGAAGAAGATGATGATGATGATGAGGATGATGATGAGATTGACTCAGATGAGAGCCTATCATATGAAGACATTGCTCTCTTTGTCAAAAAGTTTAGCGCGAGAAAATTCAAAGGAAGGTTTCAAAAGAAGAAAGTGAGGAAATGCTACAACTGTGAAGAAACAAACCACTTCTCCAACGAGTGCCCCTATGACAAGAGAGAAGATACACCAAGGTTTCCCAAGACCTTTCCCAAGAAGAAGTTGCCAAATCCTTTGAACGCCAAGCTCAAGAAGAGAGATGGGAAAACAATGGTTGCTCATGAAGAATCCGATCAGGATGATGTTAGTGGTGTTGCCGGAGTTTCTCAATATTCTCAAAACACTTTGAGGCTAGTGAAAACGAGTGGTGATGTGGTCACCTACAACTACATGAAAGACTACAAGAGCAACGCTCACAAGTGCCTAATGGCAAAGGCCGTGGTAGAAGATGGAGAGGACCGAAGCTCTGCTGACAAGGTCAAGGTAACCCCACGATCAAATCCTCCTCTTTTCACTCCTTCTACTCCTAGTGATGAGTATCTTCATGCAGAGGATAGTTAGGAGGATGATGATCTAGATGATCCTATGCTTGCTAAACTTAATAAGTTCATGTTCTCCCTCAAATGAAAGAAGCTCACTATGTTTTGTATGCTTATGGAGATGGTGAGTAAGCACACCATCACCATTAAGGAACTCAAAACCCTCGTCACCGAGGAAAAGGAAAAATATGAAATCCTTGAGCGAAAAGTCCAATATGAGGAAGCACGAAATGATGAACTATGGTTAAAAATTGGTGCAAACATTGATGTTCATACTAAAGATCTTGCCTCCTTGAAAACGGCTAAGGACTCTTGTGAAGAGTTGATGAATGTTAAAAATAAGCTTGTAAATTCTCATGCTTCTCTCTCTAAGGATTGTGACCTCCTATCTGTGTCACTCAAGACTAAGGAAGAAGAGCTCACCCTTCTTACAAAGAGTTTTGAGACACTCAAGCTTACTTATCTTGAAACTCTAGCCAAGGCCTACTCTTCTCCTATTATTAATGTTGAGGCTTGTACTACTAACTCTAGTAGTGATCTAGCATCTATTCTTGAGGAGAATCGCTTTCTCAAAGCTCAAATCGAGAAAGGTCTCATGACATGTGCTCAAGGACAAAAGAACCTTAATGATGTATTAAGTCAACACAATGAGGTGTTTGCCAAGGAGGGGCTCGGGTTTGACCCAAGCACAAGCAAGAAGAAGTCGTCCTCTCAAAAGTGCACAACCCCTCTAAAGGAAACATTTGTACAAGAAGGGCACAAGGAGAATGGTAAGGTTGGTAGAAGGGGCATGACCACTCTTGACAAGCCAAATGAATTCATGCCTCCATCCTATATGCTTCTTAAGACTAAGGATGGAGAAGTTTATGCAAAATTTGTTGGTCCTCAAAATGCATTCTGATTCTATGCTATTTGGATCCCTAAGACCCTTGTGACTAACTTGAGAGGTCCCATTGCAAAATGGGTGCCTCTAACCAAGTCATAATTGTGTGTAGGTTTCTTTCTCCGGTGGAGTAAAATGGGTGATTGATAGTGGATGTACCAATCATATGACCGGAGATAGCAAATTGCTCTACAATTTCATGGAAGCTATTCAACCATTTATGAGCATTATGTTTGGTGGAGGTTCAGAAGGACAGGTACTCGGGTTGGGCAAGGTGGCTATCACAAATGACATGTTTAGCAAATGTCATGCTTGTTCAATCTCTTAAATATCATTTGCTTTCTGTTCGCCAATTGGCTTCTGTTGGTTATGATACACTTTTTGGACTAATGGATGTGAAAGTCTTTAAGAGAGATACTCTTGAAGTGGCCTTTGTTGGACAGTTGGATGGCAACCTTTACACTGTTGATTTCTCGAAAGAGAGCACATTCCATGCAACTTGTCTAATGGCCAAGGCCGATAAGGGGTGGCTATGGCATCACCGGCTAGCCCATGTCGGCATGAGAAATCTTCAAGTTCTCTTAAAGGGTAATGACATCCTTGGACTAACCAATGTCTCTTTTGAGAAAGATCGTGTGTGTAGTGCATGCATAGCCGGGAAGCAACATCAATCAAAGCACCCACCCAAGAATATTGTGTCTACTTCAAGGCCTTTGGAGCTCCTTCATGTGGATCTTTTTGGGCCTCCTTCATGGCATAGTCTTGGTGGGAAAAAGTATGGACTTTTTATTGTTGATGATTACTCAAGATATACATGGGTCTTCTTCCTCAAGTCCAAGGACGAGACAAAGATCACCTTCATTGATTTTGCCAAGCAAGCACAACGCAAGTTTGACAAAAAAATCATGGCCATAAGAAGTGATAATGGCTCCGAGTTCAAGAACTACACCTTGGAAGAATTTCTCAGTGATGAAGGGAATGAGCATCAATATTCTGCTCCATAAACTCCCCAACAAAATGGTGTAGCGGAGAGGAAGAACCGCACACTTATGGATATGGCAAGGTCCATGTTGGACGAATACAAGTCGCCACATAGTTTTTGGGCCGAGGCTGTCAACACCACATGACATGCATCAAACCGGCTCTTTCTCCGCACTATATTGGAAAAGACTCCATATGAGCTTCTAACTGAGAACAAGCCAAATGTCAAGTACTTTCGTGTATTTGGGTGCAAATGTTTCATCCTCGACAAAATAGAAAGGTTAGGAAAAATTGAATCCAAAACCATTCAGGGCATATTTTTTGGCTATGGATCAAACTCTCATGCCTATAGAGTCTACAACAAATCCAATGGATGTGTTGTAGTAACTTGTGATGTGGTGTTTGATGAATTTAATGGCTCCCATGGGTATCAAGTTGATCTAAGTGATGTAGGTGAAGAAGTTTCTTCTCAAGATATCTTGACCATGGGTGTTGGTGCACTTATTCCAATGGAACAAGAACCTCATGATGATGAAGACAAAGATGGAAGCTTCACGCATCATCAAACTACTTCAACACCCATACCACCTCAAGCTCCTACTGCTCAACCAATACCCGTAGACCAAGTACAAGATGATGATCAAGTTCCTCTTCATGATAATCATCAATAACAAGATCATCACCAAGGACAAGAACAAGAAAGTGCAATCATTTACAATGAACCTCAACAAATGGAATATGAAGAAGAAGAAGATCTTCCACCACACATTAATGATCCATATGTTGAGGACGTGGATGATGGACATGAAGATGATCCTCGAGAAACCCTAACCTCCATCATGCCTCGAGTAGCCGGTCGTGTTGATGTTGACAAAATTATCACCGGCATATCGGAAGGTAGAGTCACTCATAAAAATTTGACAAACTTTTGTGCTCACTTCTCGTTTGTGTCTAGTGTTGAACCTCTCAACGTACAAGATCCATTGATGGACAATGATTGGCTAGTTGCTATGCAAGAACATTTGAACAGCTTTGAACGCAACCAAGTGTGGTCATTAGTCAAGAGGCCAACTACGGAACACAATGTCATTGGAACAAAATGGATTTTCAAGAACAAGCCAGATGAGAATGGTGTAATCATCCACAACAAGGTAAGGTTAGTGGCACAAGGGTACTCACAAGTTGAAGGTTTGGACTTTGGTGAGACCGTTGCCCCCGTTGCCCGTCTTGAATCCATTCACATCTTACTTGCTTATGCTTCTTTCAATGGGTTTACATTACATCAAATGGATGTGAAGAATGCTTTCCTTAACGATCCTCTACAAGAAGAAGTATATGTGTCACAACCACCTGGGTTTGTTGATCCCGATCACAAAGACTATGTGTATAAACTTCATAAGGCTTTATATGGCCTCAAACAAGCACCTCGTGCTTGGTATGATCATCTTAAGAAGTTTTTACTCGATGATGGTTTTGTGAGAGGGGTGATCGATCCCACTCTTTTTACTAAGAGGGACAAGGGTGATTTGATCTTGTGCCAAACATCTGTAGATGATATCATATTTGGTTCTCCTAACATTCATTTGTGCAAGAAGTTTGCGGCTTCCATGACCAAGAATTTTGAAATGTCACCCAATGCGGATTTGAAGTTCTTTCTCGGATTTCAGATTCAATAATTTCAAGAAGGAACTTTCTTGTCTCAAGCAAAATACCTCAAGGATATCCTAGAGAAGTTTGGCATGACTGATGCTAGTCCATGTAAGACACCCATGCCAACCAAAATTGTACTCACTGAAGACACCAACGGTATCCCTTTCGACCCATCTAAATACCGCTCTATGATTGGCTCATTGCTTTATCTTTGTGCATCTAGACCAGACATCATGTTCAGTGTGTGCATGTGTGCTAGATTTCAAGCTTCCCCTAGGGAAAGTCATCATAAGGCGGTTAAGCATATTCTTAGATACCTTATTCACACCCCAAAGTTGGGTCTATGGTACCCCAAGGATGCTAAGTTTGATCTCATTGGGTACACGGATGCGGATTGGGCTGGAGACAAAGTGGATTGTAAGTCCGCCTCCGGTGCATGTCAATTTCTTGGTTGCTCCTTGGTAAGTTGGTCCTCGAAGAAACAAAATTGTGTTGCTCTCTCCACCGCCAGAGCGGAATACATCACTACCGCCAGTTGTGCAACTCAATTACTATGGATGAGGCAAACTTTGAAGGATTACGGTATCACCTATAGACATGTGCCTCTTCTATGTGATAATGAAAGTGCCATCAATATTGCTGAGAACCCCAAAGATCATACCCGCACCAAGAACATTGATATTAGGTATCATTTCTGGAGAGATCATGTGGAAAAAGGTGACATTGATATTGCTCATGTTGGCACAGATATGCAACTTGCAGATATTTTCACCAAGCCATTGGATGAAGCAAGGTTTTGTCAACTTAGGCGTGAACTTGGTATCTTGGAGCTTGACAACATTATGTGAAATCTAGTACTCATCCATGCATTTACTTCATGTCTTGTCTAGATGTAGGCATGTATTTAGGGGGAGACATTCAACTCATGAGTTATCTCACCCTATATGATGCATAAATAAACCAAACACTCTCAAAGTTACTATGTTATCACTTTGTGACTTAGTACTTTAAATGATGGAGTTGTGATGTTGGGCTCAAGGTTAAAATCTTCACAGTACCAAGTCACATATACTCAAACATGGTGGACTCGTCCACCGCCCTCTCTTAGAGAGGCTGGACTCATTCATCATTTTTTTACTGTGTGTTTGTCCAGTGTTTTTCTCTCTATTTGAGTGTTCTCGTTGTTGCTCTTGTGTTTTGCCCCTAGCTCAGGTTCTACCCAAGCCTCTCTCATCTCGAAACCATCTGATATTTTTCTAGTGCACAAGCTTCAAATCATAACCACATAAATGTTGATGTGGTGTGTGGTGGTCTTGGGAGCTTTCGGACCCCCTCCCTCTAGTTCTCAGGAGTTCAGAGAGGCTGTAATCTCTCTGGATATCCCGGAACTACCGGAGTGGTGGCCAGAACTTCCGGCCGCCGAAACTTCCGGCATTGCCTAGAACTTCCGGGCTTCATGGGTCGTGGGCACTTATTATGGGTAGGGGATAACAAAGGGGTCTTTTTTCCCTTCTCCTCTGTTCCAATGCTCTCTCTCCCTGAGGCGCCCCTCACCCATCGACGACTTCCGGGTGAGCTGCTGGCCCCCGGAACCTCCGGTTCCTTCTTCCCTTTCATCGTGCTTGGAGGGGATCTGTCCTCTCCACCATCTCCATGGAGGAAGGTAACCTAAGCTTCTCTCTGCTCTCTCTAGATTCCTAGGGATTGTAGGCTACGCTTATGGTTCTAGGATAAACACAAACTTCACATCTCGAGTCCTGCATCCACTTTAGATCTGCAGTACTCCATGACTTTCATTTCTCGTTGGTCGATCCATGTTTGTCCCCTGCTTAGATTCGGAAGGAACCCTACGACCATGCTGGTGCCCGGAACTTCCGGGCAGGCCAGACCTTCCGGCCTCGCTAGGGTTTCCATGTCCGGGCTAGGCCGGTACTTCCGTCGGCCAGAACTTCTGGGCACCCTGGAACTTCTGGTTGCCGGAACTTCTGGCCCCCACCCGGAACTTCCGGCCTAAGCAGAGTTCTATAAATTTTTTTCGACTAGTGAGATTCTTTGATTCTCTTTTCCTTTGAGGGTTGTGTACTTATTCTGTCCCCATGCTATTCTCTCTCTCTCTGTCAGCAGGAGGGTCTGGTTCGCATGCTCACTCAACCAAGGTGTATGAACGGAAATCTAGAGCTAGGGTCAAGAAGACAACGACTGTTGTTTTGGGGCATGAGAACATGTTTGACTACCATCCTGAGGTAGATGCTGAGGCTGAAGACAGTGCATCTCCTCATGCTGCTCCCGTCCACTCCAAGAAGCGGAAGACTACTTCCAAGAAGGCCAAAGCACCCAGTGTTCAACCTCCTCCTCCTGAGCCAGTCACCATGAAGGAAATGCCTGCACCGGAGTGGATTGCTCTGCGTTGTGTCAATCCCTATCGTCAAGAACGTGATCATGTGGTTGATTCCAAGTTTTGGACACTTTTCCAGCAATGCAACTATGAAGAGATTTTTTTCTCAGTTCATCAACAAGTATGTCCTTCAGAAGAGTATCAACATTGCTCACTTTGACAAGACTTCAACAAATTCTGCTTACTTTGAGGGGATCCAGAACATGTGTGTGAAGCTCAACCTCCTTCCACTCATGCGCTTTCAACATGATGTGTCTCCACCTCTTGTGGCTCAGTTCTATGCCACTATGCATTTTGGGACTAATATGCAGCGTACTGTTACTTGGATGAGTGGTAATGAGAAGTTCTCTGCTCCGTTCTCAGTGCTGGCAGGTCTTCTGGGCTATGAGTATACTGACACTACTGTTCACCATGGCTACAAGATTCACGACAAAGTGGTCTTCCAGGCTATTCACTTGGCTGATTTGTATCCTCCATCCGGGAAGGTTGGATTCATTGGTGATCTTATGCCTTTCTATGACATCATGCATCGGATCTTTCGAGAGATACTTGCGGTCAAGGTGGGTGACAAGAACAAGATTCATGGCCACCTCATGAATCTTCTTCACTACACTTGTCACAACTCCAAGCAGGGACCCATTGATGTGATGGACTTTATGTGGCATGATATGTACAGTGTGGTAATGAGCTGCAAGGTTCCTACCTATGTTCCGTATATTACTGCCTTGATTGCTGAGATTGCTCTTGATGCATTTGCGCGTCGGCGTCTGACTGGCCACTCTAGTGTTAACTTGCTTGTTAAGAAGGGCAAAGCAACTTCTCATGAGGGTGAGGATGAGGAGAAAGAGGAGCTACATGCTGGAGATCCACACCACGTTGAGCTTTGTCCCCGCTCTCATAATTTTCATCGTGGGGAGCCCATTGACTCCGGGGTCCAAGAAGAGCAACAAAATTTGGCGTCTTCTCAAGAACATGTTTTGTCTATAGCAAGATATGCATAAGAAGCAGTGGGAGGAGCACAAGTCTAGGAAGGAGAGCATGAAGGCTCTTAAGGATGGTATGCGTGCATCTGGTATCACTACAAAAAAATACACTTTCGTGATGATACGTGTTTGTCACAGTAGGTCGCGTTTTTGGTCATGCATGTACATCCATGACGATTTTATGACAGAATCAAGATAGTCATACCTGTGTTGTCATAGAAGTGTTCCATGACATTACCAAAATTATCATCACGGAAGTGTCCACTTCCATGACGATAAATCGTGCGTCACAGAAGTGCTTTCGTCAAGGGTGACCGACACGTGGCATCCACCGTAATGGAACGCTGTTAAGCTATTGGGTCGGGTTTTGGATCTGCTAACCCGTTAACAGCCCCGACCAATGGGGATTTTCCACGTGTAAAATCATCATTGGCTAGAGGAAACACGTGTCGGCTCATCGCTGGGACAGATGTCATCTACTCATTGGACAAAAGGCGCCTATGATATGTCGACACGTGGTATGGCCCAACAGTGGCCCATTACTGTGAAAAGGCCGGCCCGTTTGACTTGGTCAAAACCTGGCGGGCCGGCCCATGGAAAGCCTGTTAACAGCCTGTTCGCATATAGCCCATTTACAGCCCGCTAACCCAAGGCCCGTTACGCCCTATCCAAATTAGGCCCAGTAGCGTCATCTGGGCCATCCAATATGATTCTAGCCCATTTTCACTTCTGGCCCATGTAATGCCCATGACGTCTTTCGAACCATATGCGGCCCTTTGTAACTCTTGGTCCATTAACGGCCCGTGGTAAAACTGGCCCGTAATGAACAGTGTATCACTTTACACCCATTAACGGCCCGTGGTGAAACTGGCCCGTAATGAACAGTGTATCACTTTATACCCATTAACGGCCCGTTATTCCGTTGGGCCGTTTCTAGCCCAAGTTAACTTTCGGCCTTCTGAGGGCCCATTTATTCTTGGGCTCATTTGCAGCATTCGGTTACTTACGGCCCGTTACTGTCATTTTCTGCTTGTGGGCCAAATTTAGCCCGTCGTTACAGTCGGCCCATTTGTGGACCGTTAATCTGTTGGGCCATTTTCATACATCACCAAATACGACCTATTAACGGCCCGTTATGGTCAACCCATAAAACATACGATTTCCATTAAAGGCCCGTCTTAAAGGCCCGTACAAGACCCATAAATGAGTCGGCCCTTACAAGGCCCATGGATCCTACGAGACATAGAAGGCCCATGGATCCTACGAGACGTAGAAGGCCCATGGATCCTACGAGACGTAGAAGGCTCATCGATCCTACGGCCCATTGACGGCCCATTGAAGGCCCATGGACCCGATGGCCCATTGAAGGCCCATGGATCCGACGGTCCGTACATGGCCCATGGATCGTACGGCCCGTGAAGGGCCATGGTCGGGCGAGTTGTCCCTCGTTTGAACGATATAGCATATTCAAAGAATTATCTTACTCAATACTATCACCTCTAAAAAGCATACACTATACAACAAAGAGATCAAGGCATAGAAAGGTAGAATAATCCTACACTATACAATAAAGAAATTACACCCGATTATACCCACTGGGCATTATGGTTCGGCACAGGTGATAATAAAGCATACACAAACAGCAAATTACATACACTGGGCAAATACAGCTCATATATCATGGACGCGCATCAACTTAACTCCATTTGAACTATAATCTCTTCAGAAAATAGGATTGGCTGGATTCAGATAGCACAAATTTCAGTCTGCAAAATCTCCAATTCCTTCATGGTTACCTCAGTGTCTTGTTTCATTTTTTGACTCCTGCATCTAATACCTGCATGTCCAGTCTCAACTTGTTGATTATACATTGACAATCATGTACACGTTGTCTTGCCACCTCTAGTTGATGCTTGAGAACATCAACACATTTCAATTCCAATCCATAATCATTCGGTAACGGCCATGCCGCACGGCTCGCATATCTTTGTGTTGATGTCACTTCATCCTGAAATGTTTCTGTAAGTACACATGACTAGGGCAAAAATATAGTTACAACAGTGAAGCGAGCAAGACACTATTTTGTACTACATGGCAAAATAGGACTAACAATAATGTTACATGTCACTTTCAAAAAAAATGTTACACGTCATGAAGCATAAGCAGGTGATATTTTAAAAATTATAAAAAAGATAATCTGTGCAGCCTGCATACAGAAATCCCTCTTAGCTCACCAGAGGAGCATGATGTTGGGGCCCAATCGAAAACACAGACAAGTTACAAATTTAGACAACACGTTGCATATAAGTAAGCAAGCAGTTGGCCATTCTGTACCTCAATTAAAGTCTTAGGGAGCATAATGAACAACAGAGGGTTTCATACAAACATACTACAGCAGGCAAAACTATGTAATCATTAGCGTAGTACAAACTAGATTGTGAGCCTCATGCAATAATAGTTGGTTAATATACTTCAAAGCTTCAGGCACACTTCGGCAGAGTAATTAAATGGCAAGGCCTTTAATTATGTCAACTGATAGTTATACAAGTACCGAGCATCAGGCATGATTATTTGGGCATCTCATTAACTGGGGCCAAATAAAGCAATTGAAAAGAGCAAATTAACTATGCCTGAAACAAACAAGGAATTGAACTGTTGAGTTGCATACAGTGACTTACCTTAGCAGGTTGAAGAGGCTCAGCGCAGCTCCTACTTCTCTTGCAAGGCTCCTTCCTAACATCTTGTACTTGGAAATCCTCAATCTTCTCTTCATTGCACCCCCTCTGCAAGGTGACACAAACTAGTTACTCGTCTCCTTGGAAGATAAATATGCATACTTTCCAGTCTGTAAACACAAAAGGATGAGATTATAACAAAACAACACCACATAATGAAACATGCCGCATCTCTTGCACTTGCACACAATGAAATGAGCATTTACTATGTCTGCACTATGTAAAAACTAGGCATACCTTCGAACTGGATCTCTAGGTACTCTTAGAGAGCCTACTGTAGTGTACAGCCAAACCTTTATGTCACCTATGAGTTAGACAAGCCCCACTACAGCAACCCTTAGTGTTTAAATCGTTGACAAGCTCGGTTAGAGTGTTAGGTCAAGAACAGCAAGTAATCAAAGCAAACAGTCCTAGTATGGTTGGCTGATGCAAACAAGCAATTGAACAGATGTGTGAACAAATCTTACATATCAAGAAAAGAAGCAAAGAAGGAGGCTTAAAGACCATCACTTGACTGACCAGATTTAAGGGGCATTTAAACATCATGTGCAACGTATGAACTAACATAAACATTGCATATTCCAGATTCTATAATGGAATGCAGATGTATTAGGTTATGCCATGTATGATGATGCCTAAATGTACAGATAGCAGGCAGGAGTGATTCATCATTGCACGCACAATTGAATTGCAGGTTAAGGGCTAGTTCGATTCCGCCTTTTTAGCGCATATTGTCAAAATAAGCCATAAAAGATGTAAAGAAGTCATTTTTGAGTTATGGGCTTGGGCTTAACTAATTTTGCTTTGGAGGGGGGTGTTTTGGGTAGAACCTCACTAAAAATTGAAGGGGAGGGGAATAGTGAAATGACTCTGTTGTCTGCCTATATTACACTCAAAATGCATTGCTGACGCCCGTGTCACACCTGACCCTCAAGTAAAAACAAACACGCAAGCATTCATTGCCTGCCCGCTTGCATCTCCTCTCCCCTTTCCCTCTACCTCGATCCCCTGCCTGCAGCACTAGGGTTCCTCCAGCGAGCCGTCGCCACTGGTCCGATGTGGCCTGGTCCTCGATGATGCTATGTCCCGCTAGGCTACATGGCCGGCGGGTAGGGGAAAATCTCGCTGGCTCCTCCTCCCTCTGGTGCCGCCCCTCATTCTCTTGGTCTCCAGCAGCTGCTCCACTGTGGCTCGTCCAACGCACTACTCCGGCGGGCGCTGCACAACTACGACTGATGCCACACTGGGGCAGAAGGCACCTTATTCCCCTCCCCTCCTCCCAGGCCATGGCCTTGAGGTGTTGTTAAAGGATGAGCTCATCCAACAAGGTGAGGATCTCCTCTGATTTTTTGCCAAATTTTCATTCTGATCCACTATATGATGAATTGCTATGAGCTGCTTCTGCTGCTGCTATATGATGCATTGCTATGAGCTACTCCTGCTGCTGCTATATGATGAATTGCTATGAGCTGCTGCTGTTGTATGATGAGTTGTTGTGAGCTGCTGCTGTTGCTATATCATGAATTGCTATGAGCTGCTACTGCTGCTATATGATGAGTTGCTATAAGCTGCTCCTGCTGCTGCTATATGATGAATTGCTATGAGTTGCTCCTGCTGCTGCTATATGATGAATTGCTATGAGTTGCTCCTGGTGCTGCTATATGATGAATTGTTATGAGCTGCTGCTGGTATATGATGAATTGCAGACTGCTGTTGTTGTATGATGAGTTGCTATTAGCTACTGCTGCTGCTATATGATGCTTTCAGGTGGTGCTGCTATATGATAATAACCAGCCACTTGGACCATCGAATTTCAATAAATAATTGTTCTTCATTTAAATGTGGGCCATGCGTTCTTCGTTTAAATTAGGCAATGGGATCTCTATGAAAAACATTGACCAAAGTAGATTGTGCCAAGTAGATGGTATCTTTGTATTTGCATTTTGAGCACATAGTGATGGTCTGTTTTCCTTTCATATTAATTACTGCACTGGGTTCAATTTGTGATGTTTGTAAGTCAAATTAATTTCCATATGGGCAGCAAAATAAAAAGAATATAATGTAATCTAGACTTTCCACTGATCATACCAAAGATAAGCTGAAAACGCAATGAAAAGAACTGGTTGGATTGTTACATGGAGCTTATATTCACAGGTGCTTATTTTCTTAGGATAACTCGTAATAACTATCCCTAAGAAACTTGGCTAATAGAACTGGCATACAAATAACATGTCACGATGATTGCAATGGAGGAGTGACGTACCATAGCACACTGTATTGGCTCACCGTTGCCTCTCCTTTTTTGCGATGTTCCATGAAATTGCCACATACATCTTGTACTTTTTCATTGTGTAACCCTATCTACAAGTTGACACGGCTAATTTTAGACATGTCTACATGATACTACATTGCATATCCCTTGCGCATATTTAAACCACCAATTAACGATTGTGTGCGTACCATAAACTAGCCATGACTCTGTATGCTGGACTAGCCACTCTAAGGGAGCCTAATGTAGTGCACTGGAATTCCTACATGCCACCTACGATTTTATGTAATGTACTGCCCCTATTCCTAAATATATGACTTTGTAGAGATTCCAGTATGGACCACATACAGATGTATATAGATGCATTCTCGAGTGTAGATTCACTCATTTTGCTCCGTATGTAGCCTATAGTGGAATCTCTAGAAGGACTTATATTTAGGAACGGAGGTACAAGGTAGTATCATGTATGACATCTACATATCTAATTTAGCAGCCAGTAGTAGAAATCATTGTCTGCACAAAGGGATTACTGGTCGAAAATCCTAGCAAAGCATGCTGGCAGGCACAAAACAATACAAGAGAGAGAGATGCGCTTACAAGATCATAGCAATGCCTCAGTCCAGGATCTTGGTTGGCCAAGCTGTTAGATCCAGAAGAAACATCGTCCTTGTAGTTTTTGCCAGCTGCATAACAGGTAACAGCGACCGGTTAGTATATTTGAAGTACATCGGGCAGGTGATGCTGGACGGGTTTAAAGGTGACAAGTATATAGGCCGTGGCGGGTGCTTGGCATCTCTCCAGACGGTGGGAATCAGGTTAGAAACGTCAAGGGTGATGACGCTGCGCTGGCTGTCGGGGTCCAGTAAGGAGATCTAGAACCATCGAGTAGGGTGTTTGTGGAGCGTCTCCGGTGGGGTGGACTATGGTGTGGGCGAAGCGGATCTGTGGCCGTGGAGGAGGGCGTAGGTGAAGCTGCTCCGGTGGTTGGGTTAAGGATGGTGTCGATGACGCGGATCTGCGGCTGTGGACGGGGCGTCAGAAGCTGCTCCGGTGGTTGGGTTAAGGATGGTGTCGACGATGCGGAT
>NC_041393.1:216333076-216372029 GCF_002162155.2 Triticum dicoccoides | reverse complement strand
GTGGACGGGGCGTCAGAAGCTGCTCCGGTGGTTGGGTTAAGGGTGGTGTCGACGATGCGGATCTGCAGCCGTGGACGGGGCGTCAGAAGCTGCTCCGGTAGGTTGGATGAGGGTGCAAGGAAGCGGATCTGAGGCCGTGGACTTGTGAGTTGGCAAAGCCGCCCCGGTAGGGTTGAGAATGGTATAGGCGAAGCTACTCCGGTAGGGTTGACGATGGTGTCGGTGAAGCGGCTCCGGTAGGGTTGAGGAAGGTGTCGGTGAAGCGGCTCCTGTAGGGTTGAGGAAGGTGTCGGCGAAGAGGATCATAGGCTGTCGATGGGGGCGTCGGTGGGGCGGCTCCGGGGGGTGTGGAAAAAGCGTCTCCGGTGGGGAGTATGAATGAGCCGCTGCAGATGCGTGCCGGTTGACGAGAGTACCGGCGAAGCAGATCCGGCGCCGTGGACAAGGCCGACACTGAATGGGCTGTGGTACAGTGGTGGATGAGCAGTCTACTTGTTTCTAGGTGAGGTGGGAGGGGTAGATGCGGCCACAGAAGAAGATCCGGCGAGGTGGACGCCGCTGGCAGCGAATGGGCTATGGTACGCCGGGGGATGAGCAGTCTAGGGTTTCGAGAGGGGAGGGGAGAAAGGGCGATGAAGTACGGACAGCATGATGTAAGATGCTCTGGTGCTGTGGAGTTAGTCGTTTTTGCGGGAGGGGGAGAGGAAATGGGGGTGCCGTGTAGTGGGGGGAACCGGAAGTTACCAAAGCATCCCAGACCTATCATGTAGATGAGGGCGGTATTGTAACTGTTGGTCTCCGTGCACCAAGGACGAAAGGGGGATTTCGCATGCTGAAGACTAAGGTGGCGGAATTTTAGAAGGAAGCGGGAGATTTTGCCGCCCGTGGGATCGTTCATATCCAGTTTCAACTAATTTTGGACCGTGCTAGCGGGAAGGTCATGCTAGAATGTGTACACGGGGCATGCGTCAGTAGTTAATAACTAGTGTGAAGTCCACACCAGAAAAAAAAGACAATAACTCGGGATGATGCGCCGATAACTTGGACGTTCACACGGGCGCGGCCAATCGTACGGGTGTAGTGGCGCGTTCACAAAAAAAGGGATCAAATGCTCAGCCTATGTATTTCTTGTGTAAATAGATAATTTAGTGCCATTGGTTATTTACTTTAAACATAATGCATTGACGTGTTAGTGTAGAGGCGCACAAAAAGAAATGGATGTTGTAGTCAGCTACTTAAAAGTGTTACCTCATATGATTACATAGCCTCCATTTCATAAATTGCGTACCCGTTGAATTCATATATGAATATTACATATATTACTTCAAAATAGAAACTTAAATCATCCAAGACTAATGAATTTGAATGCAAGAGTAACAATGGTGCATGTACATGATAGCTACATTGGTTGTTTGAAGAAACATCACTGTAACGTTGGCATGCACAACTGAAAAGGTTTATTTAAATAGAAAATAATGTGATATGTGAGTGTCCAATCTTTATAGCGTTGAATCGGTATTGTACCTTTGGCCACGGTACGAAGTAGATATTGACTTATGTTCAAGTGGTGCACGTCCACGATCGCTAGATAGTGATACATGAATGAATTGTGCAATCTCTCTCACACTCATACATATCTCATTTCCCCGTGGGCATCGGAATCACACACGCGCACTTCGTGTATTTCTATCCCTCCGTCAGGGTTAAATTCATCTTTCTACCCCGTCCTACAAGTCTCTCACACAGAAACACACATGCTCTCTATGTCTAACACACCCGCCCCTTTAATTCCGCCCACCCACAACCATTAATGTCTCAAATATAATAATGTCTCTCACACATATGCTATCTACCTATCCCTTAATATAGCTAAATATGTGTCACACAAACTCCTTCTCTCTACTAGCAAGATGCCCATGTGTTGCACGGAACATCAAGATGCATTTGTATGAGAAGTTTATCTTGTGGGAGAAAAGGATGAACGAGGGAATGCCTTATTTGCAAATGCGGAGAGGGGTGTGGGTATCTTTTTGCAAAATTACCATAGTTTCCTTCCTATCGATCGGATATAAATCGGATGGCCTATATTGCAGGATGGCAGGAACACCATCATCACCAACTCTATTTTTTTATAAGAGTAGAGATATGTGAGTGTCACTGCCCCCCCCCCCCACACACACCCACACTTCCCAACATCGAAGGAGTAGGGTGACACCTCGATCTTGATACTAATCTATCGACTGGCTTCTCTCTCAAACATACACACACACACACACACACACACACTACCCAACACCGAAGGAATAGGGTGGCACATCGATCTTGATAATAATATATCTACTCCTCTTTCAAACACACACACACACACACACTCGCTAGTTGTGCCTCTGTGCCTACCACGCACACTCTCGATATGTCTTTCTCTCCCTCCCTCCCCCCAACAATGACAGCAGAAGGGTGACAACTGGTTTCTCTCTCAAACAGTGTGTATCACCATCATCATCACCTCTGTTTTCTACTCCCTCCGTCTGAAAATACTTGTCATCAAAATGGATAAAAAGAGATGTATCTAAAACTAAAATACGTCTAGATACATTTCCTTTTATCCATTTTGATGACAAGTATTTCCGTACGGAGGGAGTATTTGTCTTTTTAGAGATTTCAACAAGTGACTATGACCGGACCTTACCAACATACTCAAAAAAGTAGTCCATAATTTTTATGTTACCCTCTTTTCTTGGCGGTGCAGTGCCATCTGGATACCTCATAAATAAATCAAGGACAAATCTGACCCCTTCCTAAAAAGACATACGGAGCAAAATGAGTGAATCTACACTCTAAAATATGTCTACATACACATCCGTATGTGGTAGTCCATTTGAAATCTGAAAAAGACAAATATTTAGGAACGAATGGAGTATATATAAGAGTAGACATGGAGATATATATCCAGCATGGTCTACAACAAAAATGTGCTGGGCTGGTTAGCGCAGGATGCTCGCAACGCGATGACATGAGTTCGAATTCTGTCTTTTAACTTTAGATTTTTATATTACATATTACTCTACTTATTTAATATATACTTCTTTCGCTACTGTACTGACAGTGGAACCCACAGAGTACTTAGAATACAAGATTAAGGATGGACTTGTTTATTTTTAACTTTTTGTACGAAGTTGTAGCCACCCTGCAAGTCACGTGTACACTGTACATGCAATTAACTTTTTATAGAGGGACAATCATATAGGCAATTAACTCAAATGGATTGGATGTCACTCTATTATTTCCAGCATAAAGAGCATCTCCAACGGCAGCCGGCAAATTTCCTCCTGCTTCCTTCCGCGGAGGATGACATCAAACGCCAGCGGCATACATTTTTACAACTCTAACCAACCAGATGAAATTCGTGCAAACACGGACTGATTTCATATAAGCATGAAGGATTTTGTATAAAAAAGCCGGATATTCGTATAAACATGATGGATTTCATTACATTTACATGAACTAAGAGGTGCCAATCCGGCTCTCTTGTATAATTAATACTCCCTCCGTCCAGAAATACTTGTCCTAGAAATGGATATCTAGACTTATTTTAGTTCTAAATGGCCGCCCGCGGATCCCTTTCTCTTCCTCATGTCCATCAGACACTTGCGGGGTCGACGAAGGTGCTCGTAAGAGATGAAGCAGCAAAGAAACCACCTGAATCCGCGGTCGTTGCCCCAGCAGTGGCCTTCATGAGTCCCAAGTGGCGGCGGCCTCCCGTGTTCTACTTCTCCTTGATGATGGCGGCGGACACGGAGAAGCTGGCCACCGACTCGTCGCTCTCCATGCACCCGGCTTCTGTCTCTGCCTGCATGGCGCTGCCGCAGGCACGGGAGGCGCGCCCACAGACACGGGAGGCGCGGCCACCGCAGACACTGGTGGCGCGGTATGACGCGGCAGCGACGGTGCCTGTACCGGCGTGCACGCCACCGTGCCGGCGTGGAGCAACTCGCCACTCCTCATCGAGCTGAACTGGAGCAGCGAGTTGCTGAACCACGCGCCTGCTTGGGGCGGCAACTAGCTCCATCGGGCCAAGCGAGGTTGGTGAAGCACCGAGCGGCCTCGCCCGTATTCGGAGGGCTCGGCGGGCCACCCAGCCGGATAATATGCCGGAGAATGGCTCATCAGAAGCCATCGGAAGAGTGGAGAAAATGGTGAAGGAGGAGATGGGGGAGCGGCGGAGGGGTTCGATTCTTGCCTGCTGTCTGTCTGGCCTCGTGTAAATAGAGGGCGGACAGTAGGAGCTTGGCCGGCGTCTGGCCTCGTTTAAACTGAGGGCGGACGGGAGGAGCTCGGCCGGTGTTGCGTTTAATTCCGGCCCGCTCATGAACGGACGTGTGGCCAGAGTAGGATTCACGGTTTGCATGCGGGTTTAAGGGAGGGGTTTAATGGAGGCGCCGGGCATGCAGCGAGCCGTCAAATCACAAAGGCCATCACCTCTCGTGAAACTGACCGAGCTAGACTGCCCCGCCCTCTAGCCTCTTAAAAAATGTATATACTCCACTTTTGTACAGTAGTAGTATCGATGGATTGCGCCATGGAGCAAAACTTGAAATTAAAAAAAAGGTGGTACATATAGAGAGCGCTCGTCGCCAAATTATGCATATAGTACAATTAAAAAGGCTTGTCACAATAATGGTGTCCAGCACAAGTGCACAACCCACCCCTCAAATAAAACTAAGCACCCTAGAATTCTTTGACAAAACTAAGCACCCTGAAATTCTTTGACAACTAAACTGCTGGCTATATGATGTTGGCCATTGAGGGAGTCCTAGATTAGGGGGTGTTCGGATGGCCGGACTGTGACCTTTGGCCAGACTCCCGGACTATGAAGATACAAGATTGAAGACTTCGTCCCGTGTCCGGATAGGACTTTCCTTGGTGTGGAAGGCAAGCTTGGTGATACGATATGTAGATCTCCTCCCCTTGTAACCGACTCTGTGTAACCCTAGCCCTCTCCTGTGTCTATATAAACCGGAGAGTTTAATCCGTAGGACGAACAACAATCATACCATAGGCTAGCTTCTAGGGTTTAGCCTCTCTGATCTCGTGGTAGATCAACTCTTGTACTACCCATATCATCAATATTAATCAAGCAGGAGTAGGGTTTTACCTCCATCGAGAGGGCCCGAACCTGGGTAAAAACTTCGTGTCCCTTGTCTCCTGTTACCATCCGCCTAGACGCACAGTTCGGGACCCCCTACCCGAGATCCACCGGTTTTGACACCGATATTGGTGCTTTCATTGAGAGTTCCTCTGTGTCGTCACCTTTAGGCCCGATGGCTTCTTCGATCATCAACCACGACGCGGTCCAGGGTGAGACTTTTCTCCCCGGACAGATCTTCGTATTCGGCGGCTTTGCACTGCGGGCCAATTCGCTTGGCCATCTAGAGCAGATCGAAAGCTACGCCCCTGGCCATCAGGTCAGATTCGGAAATTTGAACTACACGGCTGACGTCCGCGGGGACTTGATCTTCGACGGGTTTGAGCCACAGCCGAGCGCACCGCACTGTCACGATGGGCATGATCTAGCTCTGCCGCCGGACAGTGCCCAGAGCGCTGCTCAGGTGTCCGCTCCGACCCTTAGCTCGGAGCCAACTGCGTCGGTAGAGGACGGGTGGCTAGACGTCGCCTCGGGGGCTGAAATCTCTACGGCGATCAAGCCGAATACCAGCCTTGTCCTTTGTGAAGCTCGTGACTCCAAGATGCCGGACTCCTTTCCGGACTCTGAATCTTCCGCATCCCTTCCGATCGAACCCAATTGGGCTCTGATCATGGAGTTCACCGCCGCGGACATCTTTCAGCGCTCGCCCTTTGGCGACATCCTGAATTCACTAAAGTCTCTCTCTTTATCAGGAGAGCCCTGGCCGGACTATGGTCAACAAGGTTGGGATGCGGACGACGAAGAAATTCGAAACCCACCCACCACCCACTTCGTAGCCACTGTCGATGATTTAACCGACATGCTCGACTTCGACTGCGAAGACATCGACAGTATGGACGCCGATGAAGGAGACGAGCAAGAACCAGCGCCTATGGGGCACTGGAAAGCCACCTCGTCATATAACATATATATGGTGGACACCCCAAAAGAAGGGAATGGCGATGGAAAAACGGAGGACGACCCCTCCAAGAAGCAGCCTAAGCGTCGACGTCAGCGGCACCGCTCTAAATCACGCCACAGCAAAAACGGTGATTCCGGCACCGGAGACAATAACACCCCGGACAGTGCCGAAGATAACCCCCTCCAGCAGGATTCAGCACAGGAGGATGGAGAAGCCAGCCCTCATGAGAAAGCGGCAGACAGAGAGGTCGAGGACGACAATTACATGCCTCCCTCTGAAGACGAGGCAAGCCTCGACGACGACGAATTTGTCGTGCCTGAGGATCCCGCCGAACAAGAGCGTTTCAAACGCAGGCTTATGGCCACGGCAAGCAGCCTCAAAAGAAAACAGCAGCAGCTTAGAGCTGACCAAGATTTGCTAGCCGACAGATGGACTGAAGTCCTGGCGACCGAAGAGTACAAACTCGAACGCCCCTCCAAGAGCTACCCAAAGCGCAGGCTGCTACCCCAACTAGAGGAGGAAGCAACTAAACCTACATCACCAGTGTATGATGCGGCCGATCGTCCACCCCGTGGCCGCGGCAGAGAGGCCTTTCGGCCCTCAACTCAAGCCGCACCCTGGTGCCGCTCAAAAAGTACCAAGGCATGGGGAAACGTGCTAGACCCGCGAGACATATTGGAGGACAAGGCAAGGCAAACAAGATTGATCTACGGATCGCGTGGGCGCCCCACGACACGTGACGGTAACCGTCACGCCGGATATGGAAAATACGGCCAGGCCGAACACAACAGACAAAGCTCATCCGAGCTACGTCGTGATATAGCCCAGTATAGAGGCGCCGCACACCCACTATGCTTCACAGATGAAGTAATGGATCATCAAATCCCCAAGGGTTTTAAACCCGTAAACATCGAATCATACGATGGCACAACAGATCATGCGGTATGGATCGAGGATTATCTCCTTCATATCCACATGGCCCGTGGTGATGATCTACACGCTATCAAATACCTCCCGCTCAAGCTTAAAGGACCAGCTCGGCATTGGCTTAACAGCTTGCCAGCAGAGTCAATTGGTTGCTGGGAGGACCTGGAATCCGCATTCCTTGACAACTTCCAGGGCACTTATGTGCGACCACTAGACGCCGATGACCTAAGCCACATCATTCAGCAGCTAGAGGAATCGGCCAGACAATTCTGGACATGGTTCCTAACCAAGAAAAATCAAATAGTCGACTGTCCGGATGCAGAGGCCCTTGCAACCTTCAAACATAACATCCGTGACGAATGGCTTGCCCGACACCTAGGACAGGAAAAGCCAAAATCCATGGCAGCCCTCACGACACTCATGACACGCTTTTGCGCGGGAGAAGACAGCTGGCTAGCTCGTAGCAATAACATGACCAAGAGCACTGGTAATTCAGATACCAAGGACAACAATGGCAGGTCGCGTCGCAACAAGCACAAGCGCCGCATTAACGGCGACAGTACTGAGGATACGGCAGTTAATGCTGGATTCAAAGGCTCTAAACCCGGTCAGCGGAAAAAGCCATTCAAAAGAAATACCCCGGGCCCGTCCAGTTTAGACCGGATACTCGATCGCTCGTGCCAGATACACGACACCCCTGAACAACCAGCCAATCACACCAACAGGGATTGTTGGGTGTTCAAGCAGGCAGGCAAGTTAAGTGCCGAACACAGAGACAAGGGGCTGCATAGAGATGACGAGGAGGAGCTTCGGCCGCCGAACGACAGAGGACAGAAGGGCTTTCCCCCACAAGTGTGGATGGTGAACATGATATACGCAACCCACATCCCCAAAAGGGAACGGAAGCGTGCTCTCAGGGACGTATATGCGTTGGAGCCAGTCGCCCCAAAGTTCAACCCATGGTCCTCCTGCCCGATCACTTTTGATCGAAGAGACCACCCCACTAGCATTCGTCATGGCGGATTCGCCGCATTGGTCCTAGACCCAATCATTGACGGATTTCACCTCACTAGAGTCCTCATGGACGGCGGCAGCAGCCTGAACCTGCTTTATCAGGATACAGTGCGGAAAATGGGCATAGATCCCTCAAGGATTAAACCCACAAAGACGACCTTTAAAGGCATCATACCAGGTGTAGAGGCTGGCTGTACAGGCTGAGTTACACTCGAAGTGGTCTTCGGATCCCCGGATAATTTCCGAAGCGAAGAGTTAATCTTCGACATAGTCCCGTTCCGCAGTGGCTACCACGCCCTGCTCGGACGAACCGCATTTGCAAAGTTCAATGCGGTGCCGCACTACGCATATCTCAAGCTCAAGATGCCAGGCCCTCGAGGAGTCATTATGGTCAATGGAAGCACCGAACGCTCTCTCCGAACGGAGGAGCACACGGCGGCCCTCGCGGCGGAAGTACAAAGTAGCCTCTCAAGGCAATTCTCAAGTCCAGCTGTTAAGTGTCCGGACACCGTCAAGCGCGCCCGGAGTAGCCTACAACAAGACCGTCTGGCACGTTCCGAGCTAGCATAGCAGTGCGGCCCCAACCCCAGCCCGCGCGAGATTGCGAAACCAGTACCACGCATACATAATTATGTTCTGGAAATACCGTGGGCATAAGGGGAGGGGCACAACCAAGGCATGCCCAGAATGCTGCTCAACCACACTAGGGGCTCCCGATTTTTGTGATTTTTCTTTTTTTTACTTTTAGGACTCCACTATTCGGAAGACCTGTCCGGCAATACAATCGCCGAACACACGATGCAACACCCAGGGAGATAGCAAGCCACGTCGAACGTCCAGGTGGTCTCTATAACGAGCTAAATACCTGTCTTACTTAAAGTCTCGCAGCTTGCCCCTGGAGGGGGACATGTCAAACAATCCCATCTCTTGCCTATCGCACTATTTGTATCGTTCTGCTCTCATAGCAGCCCTTTAATAAACAATACATAGCTCTTGTCTATTATTGCGTTCATTTTCTATGTAAATATGTTCAGTTATGACATTATGCAACCATACACTTTGGTACGACCAATACACCAGGGGCTTAAGTACCCCAGAATACGGTGTGAGAAGACCGAACACTCTCATGAGTGCGGCACCCGAACTTATAGCATTATATGCATCGGCTCCGAATCATGTCTTGGGTCAATAGTTGGGTTTGCCCGGCTCCCATGTTTTGGTACCTTACGTTCTGCTATGTCAGATAAGGTAGCACTGGGAGAACTACTGCGATTGTGCCCCAGTTGATCTAGGTTAACACCTCAGTAGAGAAAGCTAAAAATGACCGTCATGATAGGGCGAGAGACCGGTCGCTGTTCGAGAGGTTTTTCGAGTCCCTAAAGACTTATGCCGCTTAGAGCGAGGAGCTGGATTTATTTGGCCTAGGCGTGGATAGCGCCCAGAACTCGGTCTTCTGAATGCTAGGGGCTTCGTCGAAATTTAAAATTATAGAATTCTATGGCTAAGTGAGAGTGATAAAGCATTATAAGTCCGATTGCCTTGTTCGTTGTACTGAGCGCCTCCCTCGATGGACCCAAGAATGGGAACAAGAGCGCTCAGGTTTATCCCGAACACCCCAGCACTCGTGGCATGGGGGTAGAAGCTGACGACTTGCATCTCTCAGATTTAATAAATGGTCGCACAGAAGGTAATATTTTAAATTCAAAAAGCGTTGCTTAGCGCACATTAACAAGTTTTCAGCGCACAGGATAAACATGAGCGAGTTTACTCAAAAATTACATCCCTGGTACATTCATTCGCCACAAGATGGGCACCCTTCAGGACGCCCTCATAATACATCTCGGGAAGGCGATGCTCCTTCCCCTCCGGTGGCCCTTCTGTCACCAGCTTCTTAGCATCCAGCTTGTCCCAGTGCACTTTAGCATGGGCAAAAGCCCTACGGGCGCCTTCGATGCATACGGAGTGCTTGATGACATCAAGCCGTGGACAGGCATCCACCAGCCACCGCACCAGCCCAAAATAGCTCAAAGCCATGGCCTCCCCAGGCCACAGCCGGCCTATCAGGCCCTTCATGGCCTGTTCGGCTACCTTATGAAGCTCGACCAGCTGCTTCAGCTGGTCGCTCAGGGGCACCGGGTGTCCGGCCTCAGCATACTGGGACCAGAACACCTTCTCCATCGAGATCCCTTCCTCAGCCCGGTAGAATGCGACAGCATTGGATACACTGCGGGGCAGATCTGCGAATGCTCCTGGAGAGCTCCGGATTCGGGTAAGTAACAGGTAATTTACTTTCGCGTGCTTGCTTTGCATCAAGAATGCCTTACCTGCTGCAATCTTCTTCATCGCCTCAATTTCCTGGAGGGCTTTTTGGGCTTCGGCCTTGGCGGACTTGGCGCTTTCAAGTGCCGAGGCAAGCTCGGACTCTCGAGTCTTCGAGTCAAGCTCTAAACTCTCATGTCTTTTCACAAGAGAATTGAGCTCTTGCCGCACCTCCGCCACCTGCGCCTCTTGTTTCTCTCACTCGGTGCGCTCCACGGCCACATTGTGTTCGGCCTTGGAAAGCGCTTCCTTCAGGGTCGCCACCTCGGTTGTGGCCCCTGTAACATTCATGTTGGTCCTGTCATTATTTGCAACCAGGTATTTTTATATATACTCACATAAGGTACTACATACCTTCCTTGTCCTCGAGCTGCTTCTTGGCAAGGCCGAGCTCGTTCTCGGACCGCTCGAGGCTCTGCTTCAATGCATCGACCTCCGCAGTCAGTGCGGCAGAGGTCAGCAGTGTAGCCTGCATTCCCATATTGACATATTTATGTTAGACTCATGCGTATATCTTTTTAGATCCTCAGTCCGGCTTTTCTTTCCAAACACCAAGCTGAGCATCAGGGGCTACTGTCTATGCGGTAACATTTTTACATGTTTTAAATACATACCTCGAAACCTGTTAGAAGGCTGGTACAGGCTTCTGTCAGCCCGCACTTGGCGGACTGAACCTTTTGGATCACCGCATTCATAACAGTGCGGTGCTCCTCGTCGATGGAGGCGCCATTAAGCACCTCCAGCAAATGGTCCGGCGCCTCTGGTTGGACGGAGGCCGCCGGTGTCGTAGGCTTGCCCTTCTTGCGAGGGGGCCGCCTGCCGGACTCCGGAATCACTGAAAAGGTTCCAGAGCGGTGTCCGGCCCAGGGCCGGACTTAGATCCCTCTGGGGCTTCATCCCCTTTGGGCCTGGAGTCCGGGAGGTCGCCTTGCGGCGCCTCCAGGACCACCTCCACATGGTTTAGCCCCTTTTGGGACTCCACCTCGGCATCGTCCGTAGGGCGAGGGGAGGTAGTAGTCGGGAGTGAAGCGCTATTCACAACCAATGAATCTAGGGAGCCGCTCGACGAATCGCTGAGCTGAGCCTTGTGCGGACTGCATGATTGAATTCGGCGTCAGAAGGTACTGTACAATAGAGGAACGCCATGAGTTATTCTGGTATCCTGATACTTATGATTTTGCGAGGGGCTTGGCCCTGGATGGCCATTCCTCTCCGTCGTCGGCGGCGTTGGAAGCGTAGTCCGGAAGAAGGGTCTTCCCCTTCTTGGACCCTCCGGCCTCCCGAGTTGGGGCGGCCTTCCTTTTCTTTCCTCCTCCCGCTGGAGGGGGAGAGGCTTCTTCTTCCTCCTCCTCGTCTTCGGAGGCGGAGGGCGCTTCGGGGTCGTCGAGTGATGAATCCGACACCACCAGGCGCCGGGAACTCTTTCGAGTCCCCGTGGCCTTCTTATTGGCCTTCTTCTCCGGCACCATGTGAGGTGCTAGAACCAGCAGCTTCGTCAAGCATGCATCTCTGGGCCTTCGGGTAAAGGGGCCGGACAGTAAAACTGTTCGGACGTCCTCTTCCAGTCCTGCCAAAGGAGCGGGAGTTTAGATCCTGCATAGAGTCAAACTATGAAAATCAAGTGTCCTGTAAAGGATAAAAACAAGCTTACTTCGGTGGCTTGGCGCTTGGCACAGAATCCACGATCCTCGGTGACGGGAGGGGAGACCCCGGAGCTCTTGAATAGCACCTTCCAGGCTTCCTCGTGCTTTGTGTCGTAGAGCCTGGACAAAGTCTGGTGCTGGGCCGGGTCGAACTCCCACAAGTTGAAGGCCCGTCGTTGACACGGGAGGATCCGGCGGAAGAGCATGGCCTGGACTACGTTGACAAGTTTAACCTTCTTGTTCACCAGGTCTTGGACGCAGGTTTGGAGTCCGGTCACCTCTTCCGGATTACCCCACAACAGGCCCGTCTCTTTCCAAGATGTGAGCCGTGTGGGGATGCCAGATTGGAATTCGGGGGCCGCTGCCCACTCAAGGTCATGCGGCTTGGTGATGTAGAACCACCCCGAATGCCACCCTTTGATGGTTTCCACGAAGGAGCCCTCGAGCCATGTGACGTTGGGCATCTTGCCCACCATGGCGCCTCCGCACTCCGCTTGCCGGCCACCCACGACCTTCGGCTTGACGCTGAAGATCTTCAGCCATAGGCCGAAGTGAGGCTTGATGCTGAGGAAGGCCTCGCACACGACGATAAACGCCGAGATGTTGAGGATGAAGTTCGGGGCCAGATCATGGAAATCCATGCCGTAGTAGAACATGAGCCCCCGGACAAATGGGTGAAGAGGGAAGCCCAGTCCGCGGAGGAAATGGGTGAGAAACACCACCCTCTCATGGGGCCTAGGGGTGGGGATGAGTTGCCCCTCGTCGGGGAGCCGGTGCGCGATGTCGTCAGACAAGTATCCGGCCTTCCTCAACTTTTTGATGTGCCCTCTGTGACGGTGGAGGCCATCCATCTACCTCCCGCTCCGGACATGATTGGAGAAGGTTGAGGTGGGAAGAGCGGACTTGGGTGCTGGAGCTCGAGTGCGCGGAAATGGATAAGAAAAGGAGGAAGAAGGCGTAGATTGAAAGGGCGGATCCTTATCCCGTTATATGGGTGGCCGGAACTGTGTGCCCCCACCAGCCTAGTAAAACTCGCTTATCTCCCAAGCGCCGCGATTGATGGCGCGGTTGGGTTACCCACGCCCGTATTGATGAGAATCCCGGAATAAGGGGACACGATCTCTGCTTTGACAAGACGTGCCAAGGAAACCGCCTCGCTAAACATGCTGAGGTGGGACAGTAAAACGATTCAAATAAAGGCTTGGCTGTGGCATGATGTCACGCTACGGAATACGTCAGCAGATTAGATTTGTGCGAATATTATTCTCTCTACGGTGATATGTGGAAGCTATTTTGTAGAGCCAGACACTATCCTTGTGTTGAACATCTTCTATGAAGTATTCGGAGGAGGAACCCGCCTCGCAATGCCGAAGACAATTTGTGTGCCGGACTCGTCGTCATTGAAGCATGGTTCAGGGGCTACTGAGGGAGTCCTGGATTAGGGGGTGTCCGGATGGCCGGACTGTGACCTTTGGCCGGACTCCCGGACTATGAAGATACAAGATTGAAGACTTCATCCCGTGTCCGGATAGGACTTTCCTTGGCGTGGAAGGCAAGCTTGGCGATACGATATGTAGATCTCCTCCCCTTGTAACCGACTCTGTGTAACCCTAGCCCTCTCCGGTGTCTATATAAATCGGAGAGTTTTAGTCCGTAGGACGAACAACAATCATACCATAGGCTAGCTTCTAGGGTTTAGCCTCTCTGATCTCGTGGTAGATCAACTCTTGTACTACCCATATCATCAATATTAATCAAGCAGGAGTAGGGTTTTACCTCCATCGAGAGGGCCCAAACCTGGGTAAAAACATCATGTCCCTTGTCTCCAGTTATCATCCGCCTAGACGCACAGTTTGGGACCCCCTACCCGAGATCCGCCAGTTTTGACACCGACAACCATATTTATTGTACGTATATAATGTGAAGAAACGAATGGAAGTACTATACCAACTAAAAGATGAAATGTAAGAAATACTAGTATGTATGTACTGAAGAGTTAAAGTATGAGAAGAAACATAACATAGTTCTGCTGGGGGCTTAGCACAACACACCCCTCAAATTAAACTAAGCACACCTGAAATTAAATTTTGCAACTACTCCGGTATACACTGCACTAGAACCACCATGAGAAACGACAATGCCACCTTACTCGGAGTGGCATTCCATTCTCCCATGATACGGGCTTCCGAGAGCCCTTGGATCTGAGATCGAAAGGTTGCATGGCGTGATTCTAGACCTATGGGTTAATATCCTATCCTGGAGGGTTATTATGCAAATTTTCAGCAATTTAGCATGTGACCGTTTGATCTCATATACAAGGGCTGCCAGCAGCCCGTATCATGGTCGCGCCTACCACGACCGTCGCGTCGCACGCGCGATCGCGCCCTTGGAGATTTAACATGGTGCGTTAGGCTATCTGATGTTGGCATGTCATACATAGTCATCACTTAGTCACTCATACTACAACAAGGTTAGCTATAAGGTTGGCTATAAGTGTATATTTTTTTACTTCTCTCTATCTCTTTCTTCGTACTCCCTCCGTCCCATAATATAAGAACGTTTTTGACACTAGTGTAGTGCCAAAAACATTCTTATATTATGGGACACAGAGAGTGCTAGTATTTATTGCATTTGCCAAGGAGTGACCTCTTCAAATGAAATGGTGTGCCTATTAGTTTTTTGTTGCTAAGTTTGCTTCATTTAATTAGCTATAGACTCAAAATTGTCTTTTCACCTAGATACATGCGCTTAGCACCGTTTCTTCCTTGGGTCACCAAACTAGTATCTCTCTTCTTGATTAACTTGCCACATCAAACTTTATGCCTATGTGGCAAGCTTAGCACCTGTAGGAGCAAGTAAGTACAATAGTGCACTTTACATGGCATTTTTGCATATGTGGAGGAAAGAGAGGCAAGGAAAAAGTGGAGAAGTGGGCTCTCATGCAATAGCCAGCCTCTACTACAGTCTACATGGTGGAGCATTGGGAGAGGCACCTGTATGGAGGTGGTCAGGAATCGGGAGACTCACGCCGGTCGTAGCGCCGCAGTTAAAATGATAATGGCAAGTCAAATCATGAGGGCCCACCTGTCCAGCAGTAACTCGCTGTCAAATCACATAGCCCTACATTTGCAGCAGTCTAGTCCCTCGTCTTCTCGTGTCTCTATCGAACCGACTAGGCGGAACTGCCCTGCCTACCGCGCAAGAAAAGCCTGCGCAGTATACTCCCTCCGTCTAGGTGACCAAGGTGGAGAGGAAAATGAGAGAACTTAATGTTTAGTATTTGCTAAGGCTGGTTGTAATGGTAGTATCATAGATATATCATGCATGCCAACTAGGCAATATTGACGAGGTGTCATAGAATTAAATGAAGAAAGAGAGAGAGTTGAGTACTATGTGTCATACATGGCAATAAATAAAGTACTACATGATACTAATATATGATACATGGCGCAGGAGTACTAAGTATTATTAATATAGTTTTGCTAGAACTCATCTAGATGAGATATAATTTGGTCTCATTCATCTTTTATAGCCATTGGATGTGATGCTATAAGATGCGTGTGTGCTGACGTGGGTTGTATTTGTTCTTGTGCAAGGAACTGACCACTGCATGTCATGTTTGATAGTCTCAAGTCATTAAAAGCATACAAGCCCCACATCTCTTATTGGTTGATTCCTCTATTTATGTCAAAAAATAAGAAACAACGTGAGAGTTAATGCACCACGCCTATGTGTTTACTATTTGGTTTTCGTAAGATGACTTAATACTCACCTAGACGGAGGGAGTATTCGATTTGACAGCAGGCGGCGTAGTTCCCGATACGGCTTTAATGCAGGCAAGGGAGGGAGTAGCGGTTCCCGATATGTTGAACGGCCAATGCATTCTCCTTCAATTAATGCATGAGGGAAGTAATGGGAGGAGGTCCGGGAAAAGAGGCTGCACGATGTGAATGCAACGCAGTTTGCCCTCATTGCCCTCATATAAAGGCGCCCCTCCATTCCGATGCATCTACCACATCGTACGCACCTAAGCATTTGCCTAAGCACCTACACTAAGCGCAAAAGAGCTCACTCCAGACCCATGGCGGCGATGCACGTGAGCGGCTGCGCCAGATGGTCCACGATGCCGGCCTGCGGCATGGCACCGAGGATCGTCTCCAGATGGTGTTGGAGACCGGCTGGTGGATGGCCGCCGTCAACGCCAACTACGACTCTCAGTTGGACCAAATGATCGTTGCCACCAGCAACAAGTTCACCGTCCTCAAGAAGCTCGCGGACGACATCGACGTACTCCTCCAGACCAGGTGCTCGGGCTCCTCATTGCCTGCCACCCTAATCGGCCTCCATGGCCGGAACCTCTTTCAAGCACTGGTGGCCCTACGACTGCCTGCCGACGCCACGAAGAATGTCCACCTGGAGGTCGCGCTTGCCGTGAGGCGCCTCGCCCTGCAAGAATTCGTCGACCTACACATACACGTGTACGAGCAAATCATGTACATAGGTATCTACAAGGCCAGTGAGGACGCTACGACGTTGGCCTTCCTCAACCGGCTGGAAGCCTTGGATGCCTTTGTTGAGAAGCACCTCGACCTCGCCACAAAAGCCGCCGCTCCTTAGCCGCCGGTCGGTGGCCTGGCGCACTAAGTTGAGGAGGAGTAGGTCGTACGTTCATGGATCCATCTTTCTTCTTGCCTTCTGTAACCACCACTGCGATCGCATCGTCGTGGCCTTAATTCCTATTGTGCTGTTGCAATCTCGTTCCAGTCAATACCGACATGTGCGATCCCTTTGCTTAATTATATGCATCACTATAACTAGTACTCCATTCGTCAATTTATAAGTTGTGCTTACCTTTTCCATCAACTTCGTGCAACGCGCGAGCATCTTGCTAGAAACAATAGAATATGTCTATATAATCCGTATGTGATAGTCCATTTTGTTGGAAATATGCCCTAGAGGCAATAATAAAAAGATTATTATTATATTTCCTTGTTCATGATAATTGTCTTTTATTCATGCTATAACTGTATTATCCGGAAATCGTAATACACGTGTGAATACTTAGACCAAATACGTCCCTAGTAAGCCTCTAGTTGACTAGCTCGTTGGTCAACAAATAGTCATGGTTTCCTGACTATGGACATTAGATGTCGTTGACAACGGGATCACATCATTAGGATAATGATGTGATGGACAAGACCCAATCCTAAGCATAGCACAAGATCGTGTAGTTCGTTTTGCTAGAGCTATCTCTTCCTTAGACCATGAGATCGTCTAACTCCCGGATACCGTAGGAGTGCTTTGGGTGTACCAAACGTCACAACGTAACTGGGTGACTATAAAGGTGCACTACAGGTATCTCCGAAAGTGTCTGTTGGGTTGACATGGATCGAGACTGGGATTTGTCACTCCGTATGACGGAGAGGTATCACTGGGCCCACTCGGTAGTGCATCATCGTAATGAGCTCAAAGTGACCAAGTGTCTGGTCATGGGATCATGCATTACGGTACGAGTAAAGTGACTTGCTGGTAACGAGACTGAACGAGGTATTGGGATACCGACGATCGAGTCTCGGGCAAGTAACATACCGACTGACAAAGGGAATAGTATACGGGGTTGCTTGAATCCTCGACATCGTGGTTCACCCGATGAGATCATCAAGGAACACGTGGGAGCCAACATGGGTATCCAGATCCCGCTGTTGGTTATTGACCGGAGAGCCGTCTCGGTCATGTCCGCGTGTCTCCCGAACCCGTAGGGTCTACACACTTAAGGTTCGATGACGCTAGGGTTATAAGGAAGATGTGTATGTGATTACCAAATGTTGTTCGGAGTCCCGGATGAGATCTCGGACGTCACGAGGAGTTCCAGAAGGGTCCGGAGGTGAAGATTTATATATGGGAAGTTGTCATACGGACACCGTAAAGTTTCGGGGGCATATCGGTATTGTACCGAGGGCCACCGGAAGGGTTCCGGGGGTCCACCGGGAGGGGCCACCCCTCCCGGGGGGGGGGCACATGGGCCGCGTGGGACAGGAGACAGCCCCTGGAGGGCTTGGCGCCCCCCCTGGGCCCATGCGCCTAGGGTTGGGGGGGAACCCTAGTGGGGGTGCACCCCCCTTGCTTGGGGGGCAAGCCCCCCTCCCTGGCCGCCGCCCCCCCTCTAGATCTCATCTAGAGGGGGCCGGCCCCCTTCCCCCTTCCCCTATAAATAGAGGGGTGAGGGGAGGGCTGAATACCTGATCCAAGGCGCAGCCCCTCCCCTCCCCAACACCTCTCCTCCTCCGTTGAGTGCTTGGCGAAGCCGTGTCGGGGTACTGCCTCTCCACCATCATCACGCCGTCGTGCTGCTGCTAGAGCCTTCTTCCTCAACCTCTCCTTCCCCCTTGCTGGATCAAGAAGGAGGAGACGTCGTCCGTACCGTACGTGTGTTGAACGCGGAGGTGCTGTCCCTTCAGCACTTGGTCATCGGTGATCTGAATCACGGCGAGTACGACTCCATCATCACCGTTCCCTCGAATGCTTCCGTACGCGATCTACAAGTGGTATGTAGATGCAAACTCTCTCCCATGGCTCGTTGCTTAGATGAACTCATAGATGGATCTTGGTGAAACCGTAGGAAAAATTTTAATTTTCTGCAACGTTCCCCAACAGTGGCATCATGAGCTAGGTCTATGCGTAGTTCTCTATTGCACGAGTAGAAGACAATTTTGTTGTGGGCGTAGATCTTGTCAACTTGCTTGCCGCTACTAGTCTTTTCTTGCTTCAGCAGTATTGTGGGATGAAGCGGCCCGGACCGACCTTACACGTACGCTTACGTGAGACAGGTTCCACCGACTGACATGCACTAGTTGCATAAGGTGGCTAGCGGGTGTCTGTCTCTCCTACTTTAGTTGGAGCGGATTAGATGAAAAGGGTCCTTATGAAGGGTAAATAGAAGTTGACAAAATCACGTTGTGGTTATTTGTAGGTAAGAAAACATTCTTGCTAGAACCCAATTGCAGCCACGTAAAAGATGCAACAACAATTAGAGGACGTCTAACTTGTTTTTGCAGCAATTGTCATGTGATGTGATATGGCCAGAAGTTGTGATGAATGATGAATGATATATTGTGATGTATGAGATCATGTTCATGTAATAGGAATCACGACTTGCATGTCGATGAGTATGAAAACCGGCAGGAGCCATAGGAGTTGTCTTTATTTTTGTATGACCTGCGTGTCATTGAAGAACGCCGTGTAAATTACTTTACTTTATTGCTAAACGCGTTAGCCATAGAAGTAGAAGTAGTCGTTGGCGTGACAACTTCATGAAGACACGATGATGGAGATCATGATGATGGAGATCATGGTGTCATGCCGGTGACGAAGATGATCATGGAGCCCCGAAGATGGAGATCAAAGGAGCTATATGATATTGGCCATATCATGTCACTATTATATAATTACATGTGATGTTTATTATGTTTTATGCATCTTGTTTACTTAGAACGACGGTAGTAAATAAGATGATCCCTTATAACAATTTCAAGAAAGTGTTCCCCCTGACTGTGCGCCGTTGCTAAAGTTCGTCGTTTCGAAGCACCACGTGATGATCGGGTGTGATAGATCCTTACGTTCACATACAACGGGTGTAAGACAGTTTTACACATGCAGAAACACTTAGGGTTAACTTGACGAGCCTAGCATGTACAGACATGGCCTCGGAACACAAGAGACCGAAAGGTCGAACATGAGTCGTATGGAAGATACAATCAACATGGAGATGTTCACCGATGATGACTAGTCCGTCTCACGTGATGATCGGACACGGCCTAGTCGACTCGGATCGTGTAACACTTAGATGACTAGAGGGATGTCAAATCTGAGTGGGAGTTCATTAAATAATTTGATTAGATGAACTCAATTATCATGAACTTAGTCTAAAGCCTTTGCAAAATATGTCTTGTAGATCAAATGGCCAACGCTCATGTCAACATGAACTTCAACACGTTCCTAGAGAAAACCAAGCTGAAAGATGATGGCAGCAACTATTCGGACTGGGTCCGGAACCTGAGGATCATCCTCATAGCAGCCAAGAAAGATTATGTCCTAGAAGCACCGCTAGGTGAAGCACCCATCCCAGAGAACCAAGACGTTATGAACGCTTGGCAGTCACGTACTGATGATTACTCCCTCGTTCAGTGCGGCATGCTTTACAACTTAGAACTGGGGCTCCAAAAGCGTTTTGAGAAACACGGAGCATATGAGATGTTCGAGGAGCTGAAAATGGTTTTCCAAGCTCATGCCCGGGTCGAGAGATATGAAGTCTCCGACAAGTTCTATAGTTGTAAGATGGAGGAAAACAGTTCTGTCAGTGAGCACATACTCAAAATGTCTGGGTTGCACAACCGCCTGTCCCAGCTGGAGATCAACCTCCCGGACGAGGCGGTCATTGACAGAATCCTTCAGTCGCTCCCACCAAGCTACAAGAGCTTTGTGCTGAACTACAATATGCAGGGGATGGTGAAGACCATTCCTGAAGTATTTTCAATGCTGAAGTCAGCAGAGGTTGAAATCAAGAAAGAACTTCAAGTGTTGATGGTCAATAAGACCACTAAGTTCAAGAAGGGCAAGGGTAAGAAGAACTTCAAGAAGGACGGCACAGATGTTGCCGCGCCCGGTAAGCCAGTTGCCGGGAAGAAGTCAAAGAATGGACCCAAGCCTGAGACTGAGTGCTTTTATTGCAAGGGGAAGGGTCACTGGAAGCGGAACTGCCCCAAATACTTAGCGGACAAGAAGGCCGACAACACTAAAGGTATATGTGATATACATGTAATTGATGTGTACCTTACCAGTACGTAGTAACTCCTGGGTATTTGATACCGGTGCCGTTGCTCACATTTGTAACTCACAGCAGGAGCTGCGGAATAAGCGGAGACTGGCAAAGGACGAGGTGACGATGCGCGTCGGGAATGGTTCCTAAGTCGATGTGATCGCCGTCGGCACGCTACCTCTACATTTACCTACGGGGTTAGTTTTAAACCTCAATAATTGTTATTTAGTGCCAAGTTTGAGCATGAACATTGTATCTGGATTTCGTTTAATACGAGATGGCTACTCATTTAAATCCGAGAATAATTGTTGTTCTATTTATATGAGAGATATGTTTTATGGTCATGCCCCGATGGTCAATGGTTTATTCTTAATGAATCTAGAATGTAATGTTACACATATTCATAGTGTGAATACCAAAAGATGTAAAGTTGATAACGATAGTCCCACATACTTGTGGCACTGCCGCCTTGGTCACATTGGTGTCAAGCGCATGAAGAAGCTCCATGCTGATGGACTTTTAGAGTCTCTCGATTATGAATCATTTGACACATGCGAACCATGCCTCTTGGGAAAAATGAGCAAGACTCCGTTCTCCGGAACAATGGAGCGAGCAACCAACTTATTGGAAATCATACATACCGATGTGTGCGGTCCAATGAGCGTTGAGGCTCGCGGAGGATATCGTTATGTTCTCACTCTCACTAATGACTTGAGTAGATATGGGTCTGTCTACTTGATGAAACACAAGTCTGAGACCTTTGAAAAGTTCAAGGAATTTCAGAATGAAGTAGAGAATCAACGTGACCGAAAGATAAAATTCTTACGATCGGATCGTGGAGGAGAATATTTAAGTCACGAATTTGGTACGCACTTAAGAAAATGTGGAATCATTTCACAACTCACGCCGCCTGGAACACCTCAGCATAACGGTGTGCCCGAACGTCGCAATCGCACTCTATTGGATATGGTGCGATCTATGATGTCTCTTACCGATTTACCGCTATCATTTTGGGGATACGCTCTAGAGACAGCTACATTCGCTTTAAATAGGGCACCGTCTAAATCCGTTGAGACGACACTGTATGAATTATGGTTCGGGAAGAAACCTAAGCTGTCGTTTCTAAAAGTTTGGGGATGCGATGCTTATGTCAAGAAATTACAACCTGAAAAGCTCGAACCCAAGTCGGAAAAATGCGTCTTCATAGGATACCCTAAGGAAACCATTGGGTATACCTTCTACTTAAGATCCGAGGGCAAGATCTTTGTTGCCAAGAACGGATCCTTTCTGGAAAAAGAGTTTCTCTTGAAAGGAGTAAGTGGGAGGAAAGTAGAACTCGATGAAGTACTACCTCTTGAACCGGAAAGTAGTGCAGCTCAGGAAAATGTTCCTGTGGTGCCTACACCGACTGGAGAGGAAATTAATGATGATGATCGAGGTACTTCAGATCAAGTTGCTACTGAACTTCGTAGGTCCACAAGGAGACGTTCCACACCAGAGTGGTATGGCAATCCTATCCTGGAAATCATGTTGTTAGACAACGGTGAACCTTCGAACTATGAAGAAGCGATGGCGGGCCTAGATTCCAACAAATGGCTTGAAGCCATGCAATCCGAGATAAAATCCATGTATGAAAACAAAGTATGGACTTTGACTCACTTGCCCGATGATCGGCGAGCGATAGAAAACAAATGGATCTTTAAGAAGAAGACGGACGCGGATGGAAATGTCACCATCTATAAAGCTCGACTTGTCGCTAAGGGTTATCGACAAGTTCAAGGGATTGACTACGATGAGACTTTCTCTCCCGTAGCGAAGCTTAAGTCCGTCCGAATCATGTTAGCAATTGCCGCATACTATGATTATGAGATATGGCAGATGGACGTCAAAACGGCATTCCTTAACGGTTATCTTAAGGAAGAGCTGTATATGATGCAGCCAGAAGTTTTTGTCGATCCTAAGAATTCTAACAAAGTATGCAAGCTCCAGCGATCCATTTATGGGCTGGTGCAAGCATCTCGGAGTTGGAACATTCGCTTTGATGAGATGATCAAAGCGTTTGGGTTTATGCAGACTTATGGAGAAGCCTGCGTTTACAAGAAAGTGAGTGGGAGCTCTGTAGCATTTCTCATATTATATGTAGATGACATACTTTTGATGGGAAATGATATAGAATTCTTGGACAGCATTAAGGCCTACTTGAATAAGTGTTTTTCAATGAAGGACCTTGGAGAAGCTGCTTACATATTAGGCATCAAGATCTATAGGGACAGATCGAGACGCCTCATAGGTCTTTCACAAAGCACATACCTTGATAAGATTTTGAAGAAGTTCAAAATGGATCAGTCCAAGAAAGGGTTCTTGCCTGTACTGCAAGGTGTGAGATTGAGCTCGGCTCAATGCCTGACCATGGCAAAAGATAAAGAAGAGATGAGTGTCATCCCCTATGCCTCAGCCATAGGATCTATTATGTATGCCATGTTGTGTACCAGACCTGATGTAAACCTTGCCGTAAGTTTGGTAGGAAGGTACCAAAGTAATCCCGACAAGGAACACTGGACAGCGGTCAAGAGTATCCTGAAGTACCTGAAAAGGACAAAGGACATGTTTCTCGTTTATGGAGGTGACGAAGAGCTCGTCGTAAAGGGTTACGTCGACGCTAGCTTCGACACAGACCTGGATGACTCTAAGTCACAAACCGGATACGTGTTCATGTTGAATCGTGGAGCAGTAAGCTGGTGCAGCTGCAAGCAGAGCATCGTGGCGGGATCTACATGTGAAGCGGAGTACATGGCAGCCTCGGAGGCAGTGCATGAAGCAATATGGATGAAGGAGTTCATCACCGACCTAGGAGTCATACCCAATGCGTCGGGGCCGATCAAACTCTTCTGTGACAACACTGGAGCTATTGCCCTTGCCAAGGAGCCCAGGTTTCACAAGAAGACCAGGCACATCAAGCTCGTTTCAACTCCATCCGTGAAAACGTTCAAGATGGAGACATAGATATTTGCAAAGTACATACGGATCTGAATGTCGCAGATCCGTTGACTAAACCTCTTTCGCGAGCAAAACATGATCAACACCAGAACTCTATGGGTGTTCGATTCATCACAATGTAACTAGATTATTGACTCTAGTGCAAGTGGGAGACTATTGGAAATATGCCCTAGAGGCAATAATAAAAGGATTATTATTATATTTCCTTGTTCATGATAATTGTGTTTTATTCATGCTATAACTGTATTATCCGGAAATCGTAATACACGTGTGAATACTTAGACCAAATACGTCCCTAGTAAGCCTCTAGTTGAATAGCTCGTTGGTCAACAGATAGTCATGGTTTCCTGACTATGGACATTAGATGTCGTTGACAACGGGATCACATCATTAGGAGAATGATGTGATGGACAAGACCCAATCCTAAGCATAGCACAAGATCGTTTAGTTCGTTTTGCTAGAGATTTTCCAATGTCAAGTATCTCTTCCTTAGACCATGAGATCGTGTAACTCCCGGATACCGTAGGAGTGCTTTGAGTGTACCAAACGTCACAACGTAACTAGTTGACTATAAAGGTGCACTACAGGTACCTCCGAAAGTGTCTGTTGGGTTGACACGGATCGAGACTGGGATTTGTCACTCCGTATGATAGAGAGGTATCACTGGGCCCACTCGGTAGTGCATCATCATAATGAGCTCAAAGTGACCAAGTGTCTGGTCACGGGATCATGCATTACGGTACGAGTAAAGTGACTTGCCGGTAACGAGACTGAACGAGGTATTGGGATACCGACGATCGAGTCTCGGGCAAGTAACATACCGACTGACAAAGGGAATAGTGTACGGGGTTGCTTGAATCCTCGACATCGTGGTTCATCCGATGAGATCATCGAGGAACATGTGGGAGCCAACATGGGTATCCAGATCCCGCTGTTGGTTATTGACCGGAGAGCTGTCTCGGTCATGTCCGCGTGTCTCCCGAACCCGTAGGGTCTACACACTTAAGGTTCGATGACGCTAGGGTTATAAGGAAGACGTGTATGTGATTACCGAATGTTTTTCGGAGTCCCGGATGAGATCCCGGATGTCACGAGGAGTTCCGGAAGGGTCCGGAGGTGAAGATTTATATATGGGAAGTTGTCATACGGACACCGGAAAGTTTCGGGGGCATATCGGTATTGTACCGGGGGCCACCGGAAGGGTTCCGGGGGTCCACCGGGAGGGGCCACCCCTCCCAAGGGGGCCACATGGGCCGCGTGGGACAGGAGCCAGCCCCTGGAGGGATGGGCGCCCCCCGCCTTGGGCCCATGCGCCTAGGGTTGGGGGGAACCCTAGTGGGGGCGCACCCCCCCTTGCTTGGGGGGCAAGCCCCCCTCCCTGGCCGCCGCCCCCCTCTAGATCTCATCTAGAGGGGGCCGGCCCCCTTCCCCCTTCCCCTATAAATAGAGGGGTGAGGGGAGGGCTGAATACCTGATCCAAGGCGCAGCCCCTCCCCTCCCCAACACCTCTCCTCCTCCGTTGAGTGCTTGGCAAAGCCCTGTCAGAGTACTGCCTCTCCACCATCATCACGCCGTCGTGCAGCTGCTGGAGCCTTCTTCCTCAACCTCTCCTTCCCCCTTGCTGGATCAAGAAGGAGGAGACGTCGTCCGTACCGTACGTGTGTTGAACGCGGAGGTGCTGTCCGTTCAGCACTTGGTCATCGGTGATCTGAATCACGGCGAGTACGACTCCATCATCACCGTTCCCTCGAACGCTTCCGTACGCAATCTACAAGTGGTATGTAGATGCAAACTCTCTCCCATGACTCATTGCTTAGATGAACTCATAGATGGATCTTGGTGAAACCGTAGGAAAAATTTTAATTTTCTGCAACGTTCCCCAACACATTTGAAATCTCAAAAAAGACAAATATTTAGGTACGGAGCGATTAATCTATTAGGAGTATATCAAAACAATAGTGATTTATTTCAAGTTTGTGAACAAATAATACTATTCTACTACTTTGGATCCGTCGCAACGCACGGGCACATTGCTAGTAAAAGGAAAAGGCATGCCGCGTTCGCGTCGCACCCCCACATGCCCGGGAATTGGGAGTACTCCACGGCTCGTCCGGCACGACACATAGCTTAGGGAAGGCGTGTTGCCTAGCATTTTCACTTTCATGTGGGACTGCTGTTGAGCAAACCGACACCCCGCCCGCCGCCGGGTTGGAAAACAGAAACGAGGGGAAGATCTAGCTGTAGCACGGAAGCCAAGAAATTTGGTGTCAGATGGGGCTCGTTGATAGAGTAGGAGCATTCCTGTACTAGTACTACTCCTACTAGTACCAAGTTTGTACTCCTAACTACTCTATATTACTAGTACTACCACTATACAACTAGTAGGTACGTGCACGACACAACATCGTAGGAACAAAAAACGGGAAGATCTTGTTTTGGGTGATTTATCTTTTTTCAATCAACGTAGTATGAATAATATGATGTGGGGGGCACCCATGAAGCTTATGTGGCTTGGTTGCATGGCTATGAAAGGTTAGAGAAAAATAAATAGATAATGTGTTTAGAGTGCACTCCACTAAATAGATATACCTTGGATCCATTGCAATGGACCGGCACATCTATATCTATACCCCCTATATAGTGTGTGAAAAACTTTGAAAGTTGGTCATTGGATGAAGCCAATCCGACGGTACAAAGATGGCAAATCCGAGCACTACTGGCCGTTGGATATCATCCACCAGATTCTGCCACATGTATAATCTAGAAGACTCCATGGTTGAACTTAATTCATGACTAACTTTGCCACAACTAAGCTTAGGCAAAGTTATTAGTTCTTCAAAATGAGAGCCACAAGTTGGCAAGCCTAAGGGAATCTTGCCACATTTTTTGTGTGTATGTCATGTGGGGGCTTAGTGTGGCTTGCCTAAGGTGTGGCTTGGACCAAACACTCACCTAAGTTAATCAAACTTGCATAATCTTACATTCCACCAGATTTTGCCACATGTTAGAATCCAGAAAACTCCACATATAGAAGCATAATGCACAAACCACCGGAATCTCATGCGTGCAATGCACATGTACCTTACTAGTACTAGTTGGTAGTAGTAAGAAACAAATTCCAGTTTTGGCATGAGCTCGTACTGCAGGAGCACCACAAGGCCTGCCGTAGGAGTTACATTTCCCTCTCGGGGCCCACGGGACCAAACTTCGGTGCTTAGTGCCCGGCCTATGAGTCAATGACATGCGGACCTTAAATGCGGCTGGCCCACATGTCATTCTCATGGTGGTGGTGTGGTTCGCGACTCACTCGTTCGAGATGAACCAGCCGGTGGTGGTGTGGCCGTGGCGAGGGTGCCACAGCTGGGCATCGGGGCGTTACGAGGCGTAGATGGCCACACCGGCGGGTACTACCTGTAGTACATAAGTACTCCAGCCGAGGATTGATGCCTGGGACGAAATGTGTCACAACCGCTGGATGAAAATTTGATGGTGCGGGAGTACGGATCGGAGCACAGCAGCGGAGCAGGCAAACCGCGCCCAATCGGGTGTGTCTGTGGTAGAAAGTTGATGGTCGCCACAGTTCAGCTGGCCCGCATGTCATGCACACAAAGGCAGAGGAGCGGTGGGGCCGAGAGGGATGAGGGGCACGTCGGGGGGATGAGGATCCCCTGACGCGAACAATCCTACCATTCTGTCACTGACATGTGGGACCCATAAGCGTGGGTCCCGCCTATTAGCAAAGGAAAGGCAGGGCAAGGCAGTGATAGCCACGTCAGAGGATCCATTTCCACGTCGGGGGACGTCGTGCCGTGGGTTGGAGCGGCGTCGTGGGAATCGCGTGTGGGTGTGGCAGTGGTAGAAACAAGAAACGTGATGGTTGACGTGGTTCAACTTCCATGGACAAGCTATCATGTCTGCTGACACATGTATATCAAAACTGGAGTGTTTATATTTCAAGCACGTGAACAAGTATTATTCTACTACTTTGGATCCATTGCAACGCACGGGCCAGCACATTGGTAGTAGTAGTGTCCATCTCTATCTTTTTAGGCCTTCCCTCGTTCATCCTTTTCTCTCTCAATATAAACTACTCATACAAATGCATCTTGATGTTCCATGGAACGCACGAGGATGTTTCCTTGGGGGTCTCTCCAGGGCGGTGTGGCCGTAGTTGCAAGTTGACGCCCCTTGAGATGCCGACGTTGAGGGGCACTCGGATTTCCTCAGATGAGCAGGTAAGATGAGTTTGATCACGTAGTAAATGCATTCTAAAGAGTACTTCCGTGTCCATTTCCAAATTCTCCCCCTGGCCACTGTTTCACAGGTTAGGCTCGGTGCGAGTGGAGATTGGCTTGCATATGTATGGGAGGGTACCAACATCAATTTGCACAACATTTACAACGGTGACACCGTTCCCATAGAACCTTTGTCGAACATTGGGATCAGCCATGCAATGGGCCACCGCATGAATTGGTACAATGGAACCACGGTGAAATTGAATAAGATAGCACGAACCTTGCACATGGCGGTCAAAGGCGGACTATGTTGTCTGCGGCCGATTTGTTGCCGTACGAGTAGGAAGACGTTGTGATCCTTTCTAACCGCATCTTCGCAGTGACAAACTAGGGGACTTATTTTGTATGGGACACATCCTACGATATACTCCCTCTCTCCCAGTTTATTTGTTTTGAATCTTTTCGTTTTATAAGTTTCAAATTCAAATTTAGAGCTCCCCATCACATGTTGAGATTACAATGTCCATTAAATCATTGCATGCATGTATAGTAAAGAAACAAATCTCGAGTTTGGCACAAGTTCGTGCTGCGGGAGCACCACAAGCTCTAGCGCAGGAGTTACATTTCCCTCTCAGGGCCGTCGGGACTGAGCTTCAGCGCCTTTGAGTCAATAACATGTGGACCTGATAGGTGACTGGTCCACATGTAATGCTCCCGAAGGCAGAGGGGCAGTGGGGCCAAGAGGGGTGAGCCACAGGTCGGGGGACGTGTGGTGTCACGGGTTCGAATGGCGTCGTGGGAATTGCGTGTGGCTATGGTAGAAACTTGATGCTTGCTACATTTTAGGTGGCCCACATGTCATGCACACAGGCATAGGGGTGGTGCGGCCGAGAGGGGTGAGGCGCATGTCGGGGGGCATCGTGCCATGGGTTGGAGAGGCGTCGTGAGAATTGCGAGATGAAACTTGATGGTCGCCGTAGTTGAACTTCCATGGATAAGCTGTCATGTCTATGGACACATGCACTGTATACCGATCACTGGAAGGAGTAGCAGAGAAATCTATATATGCGGATAAATAGTTCCTTATAGTCAAGCGGACCCATGCTACTACTCTGTTCCAAAGACATGCACACCATCGAAATAGTCCATCTATATCAATATACACCAAGAGGGAATAATTTTTTTTTACAAGAGAGGAAATAGTTCATCCATCCATAATTCCCTCCTGCTAGTGCAGCCTTTTCTTCTTCTTCTTCTTCTTCTTCTTCTTCTTCTTCTTCTTGTTCTCATTCTCTGTGGGAGACGGCTTCGCAACAAGCTCTTTGGACCTTGCAGCTATCTCGAAACTCACACGGGCATCGAGGGCAGCATATTTTATCCGCTCGTACATCAAGGGATAATTCTCCCATCCAGACGACCTTAATGCCACCGTCTCGTCACCCTTCTGAAGATTTGTACCGAGCACAAAATTTGCTACGTCGAATAGGGGTGGTGTCTGTTTATCACAATCTTCTACATGAATTTTGATCCTGGTTTGTAGGTCAGCGATGCCTTTCAAATCAAGGTTGTACGGCTCCAGCTTCTGTTTGTCCCCTTCGATGGCTGCCCCACAGAATACGTCCTCCCGAGACAAGAAATCGTGAAGCTCACCTGGAATGGAGGGCCAGTGTATGATGTGGTACACCAAAACATCATCTTCGTGGCACAACTGAAGGACGGCGGCGCGCTGGATCTTCCCAGGGGCACGCTTCGTGTACTCTGCGTCGAGACTGATGACCCTCGTCTCTACCTTTTCGAGGGAGTTGTATACATTGTTGATCCACTATCGAACAACCCTTGGGTGGACGGTAATGGTGGCAACTATGCGCATCGAGCCTTCGATGAGGACATGTTGGATGCTGAAAACCTGCATCTCGATCTCTTTCGCCATTTGGAACCGCTAGAATGGAGGGCTATGGTTTGGAGAATTAGGATTAGATGGCTAGTCTAACTAAAGTAGTAGATGATTATTTAAAGAGGTTAAAACAATGTGAACGCAGTGGGGTTTGGATGCAAATGAAGACGAAGGGGAGGTGAAGAAGCCGAGGAGAATCGGTTCCCGATGGAGAAGTAAATGGGAGAAGTGGCGTGCATGCAGTTGATTAGATGGCTAGGTAGACTAAACGAGAAGGCTATGTGTGTAGACTGATGAGTCATACCTGTTCGTGTACATGCCCATCCTTCCTGATAGGTGGGACCTATGCAAACAGATAAAAAAATGTGTCGTAGCTTTTTTTGAGCGTGTGAGTGGGAGACACAACATTCTCTGGTTAAGGAATACTCCCTCCGTTTAGGTGAGTATAAGTCACCTTATGAAAATTAGGTTTTCCCAAAACCTTTAGGCGTGGAGCATTAACTTCCTGCTCGATCCCCTCCCAGCCTCGTTAGCCAGCATTCTCTTTCTCTGCTGCCGCGTTCTACCTTTCCACTTTTCCTCTTCTCAAGTGTGGAACGATCTGCATGCCGTCCTTGATGCACCAGAACGACCACTATATGCATCGCGGCAGGAGATTGATTGGGCATGCATGAGAATTTGGTTCTGCTCGCAATATGGATGATACCTGAAGGATGAAGTGAACAAGCATGCTAGCACGGGAGACCTATTTCCACTATACAATACTGGAGTACTCATGTTCCTACTACTACTACTAGTAGTAGTAGTAGTAGTAGTACAACTGTGGTACACTTGATGGTCAAAATACTATTCATCTGGTCCTCACAGTGAAGTGACAACACCCTACGCCTGACACTAGTCCAGGCAGCGTGTTCGGGTTACCAAAGTCAGCCTCACCCTGTGCACTGTGCAGTTTGTCACCGCCGTTGTACAGCACATTGGCGCCTCGCCTCGTCTCCCTGTACGCTCCCATAGCACCACTCCATCTCCATCTCCTTCTCTGTCTCCGTCTCCATCTCACTGTGCCCCCGTGTACTGTCGCCTCACTCGCCTCCCCCAGTACCACTATTCCCTCGCTAGCCGCTCCAGCACCAACATCCTTCTCCCCCGTAAATCAAGCCCCCCAAAACCCCCACCTTCCAAACTCCACCATGGCCGAACGCGAACCGCGCAGCATCCATATGAGCCGCGATTGGAGCAATCTCCCCAGTGACATCCTCGACCTCTGTTGTTCGTGTATGGATATGTTGAGCGCCCTGCGGCTGGATGCATGCTTGAGGGACATGCACACGGCCATCATCGTAGCGAGGCCTAAGCTTTTCAAGACACCCTGCTTGCTGCTATCTGGTCTTGCGAGATTGGCTCACCATGATACGGAGGTGTACATGATGCCCCTCGACTTCAATCCAATCTCCATTAGCCGAAACTTCTTTGCAGGTATGTAGTGGGTCGACGTACATCATTTCCCTCGACATCAATCCGATCACCATCACCCGAAACTTCTTGGCAGGTATGTACTGGGTCGTCATGAACTCCCACTGGATGGCTGCCTTCAGAGAAGACGGTAAAAAGTTGGTGCTCGTGAACTTCCAGACCTCCCATGAGATTATCCTTCCTCCGTTGGATTATATAGAGTATTACCATCATGGTCCAAGTCATCTAGATTACCACGTCAGTTGGACGGACCTTGTTTTGCAGAAGATAGTAATCTGCCAAGTGCCCACACAACATTTGAATTACGCAGACTTCAAGCTAATTGTCTTGTTCGACCACGGACTTGCCTATCTTTACGTCAGTGCCTTCTTTAGCTGGAGAGAACCCATCTCGCAGTGGATCATCGTCAAAGCTGATACACACTTCTGTGATGCTATTGAACACAATGGCATCATCTACGCGATCGATAAAGAAGATGGCACCATGTATTGCTGGGACGGCGCGTGTAAGTTGTTTCCGTCTCATGTTAATGATGACGCCATGACACTGTTTGAACTTTTTGTGATGATTGGCATATCCCTGTTTGAGCAGAATTTGAGTAGAACTATGGCAATGTATTAGAGACACTGTAAATCAGCTATATTTGGAATGAGTTAATTCATGCGATTGTGACCATGTCATTACAGCCAATTTGTACCCTGAATAATCAAACGGTTAGGAATATATGGATATTATCCTTATTTTACAGTAATCTATATACTACTACTAAATATGAGTGTGTATCAATGGCCATGTTAGTTTCCTCATTTTCATGATGTAGAAACATGCACCACACCATTGGTTTCATCTAACCATACATTAGGGAAGTAAATGTGCATATGGAGAACTCTATATTTGGAAGTAGTGAAATCCTGCAATGCTTACCATGTGTACATACCTATATTCGCCCATCAGCAATCAAGGGCTAGAATAATATCCTCACAATTTTTTTGCCCACAGAACACTAGTATATAACAATGCATGGTCTGTTAGTTACCTTGAAGAACTTGTTTGTGAGGACAGAACATGATTACATAACATGCATGACATGGTAGTTTCCTGTGAAGAATCAATTGCGAGATAACATGAGTATAACCATGCATGGCACTTCTATATTTTCGAACCCAGTATACATTTCCCTATATTTTCCTCCCAGTTCCAACAGGGACATATCAATGATGTTTCTTGCATTATCCTACTCATACTCTGAACAATGCTGATCTTACATTAACAATGCCTGTCCTTTTTGATATGATGTAGTGTCCCTACAGTTACTGCCCTTTGTAATCACACCACCTTTACCAAAAACAGGGAAGCACAACTGGTTCCTCGCTCGATCAGACGACGGCAAAAGACTGATGATCATCCGGACACATGAGCCGGAAAAGTTATATTGCAAAAACCCCACTGTATACAAGCACCGTGTAATACGTGAGTATCCGGACAATGGCTGTTACGTCTATGAGCAGGATACCAACTTGTTGGGGCCTTTAGGGTTTTTTAGTTGGAGGCGGGTAAACAGCCTTGGTTCACACTCTCTGTTTCTCGGACTCAATTATCCGATTAACCAAGAGATCACCGTTGGCAAGGTCCTTGATGGCAGAGAGGCTCTGTTTGCTATGGAAAATTGTGTCTACCCGGCGAGCCCTAGGAGTTCGGGAGCAAACTCCGCTGATTGTCAACAATACAGCCTGCAGCCAAAAGAAGGTGATAATGACAAAGGCATCCGGATTAACTTTGATCCTTGGATGTCTCAATTACGACAGGCAGTGATGTGGTTTAAGCCTTCAGGTTGATAGGTAATTCCGCTGTTGCATCGAAAGGGTGGAGTACTGGTGTCTCCGAATCACTGGTCACTGAAGCGGGGCTGCAAATTATGATGGTGTTGGATCATCTCTTTGAATGACTTTGTTGTCTTTGCTGCTGGTTCTGGATGGGTAGTTCTTTCTTTTGTTATGCATATTCCTTGTCATTTGGTCATCCTCGTCTATGTCACTCTTACTATGTAATAGTTTCTTCTATTTAGAATGTCATTCTCGTTTGGATCATGAGAGTCTAAGCGCTGTAGATGGGTGCGTTTTGGTGGTGTAGCAAGACTTCTTATGAACTATCATGTCTTGATGTTTATGTCAGTAGTAGTCATTAGTTAGTGTTTGAATGTTGTATATATCGTTGTTTCGAACTGTTTATTGTCTCGAACTACTGGTGGGCTAAAGGAGGGCATCACCATTCTCCAGTGTTCAGAGTATATCTCCTTTTTCAAGTTATATAATTTGAGCTCAGTGTCTTTTCGATGATGTACACTTGTTTGGGCCAGTGAGGTGTCGTTGAATAAGGGCCAAGTAGTAACGCAATGCCAAATAGGTCAATTATGACTCTCAGGCCGGGCTCTCAAAAGATCCTAAAAAAGGCCGGGCTCTCCAAAAAATAAAGAATAAGGACTCTTAGGCTGACATGTGGGAGCCACCGGTGTTTTCGTGCGCTTGTGCTCCGAGAGCATATTGGCGCGTGCTCGAAATTCATGCTACCTTTTCATCCCCAGTCTCCCGCCCCTCCCCCACCGCTGGAATCTCGATTCCTACTCCAGTTCCCCCAAATCCCCCTCCTGTACTCCCTGTACTCAAGCGCACTATCATGTCGCCGGTCAACATGGATCTCCGAGCCGGAGATCCTGAGGTCTGTCCTGCCTTCGGTCGCTGCGTGCTGTCACTCAACAGTGGCATGGCGGCGCTTGACGACCAGTTTGCCAGCAAAGTGCTGATGGTAACCATTAACGGCGACCGGCCTCCCGTCTCACCGTACGACCTTGTCAAAGCTCTTGGCATTGCGCACGGCATCCAAATAAGTGACTTGCTCGTCAAAGTCTGTCCGCCACCGACTGATTTCTTTGTCAGGTTCCGGACAACTTTCGACTGCAGTCGTGTGTTTGAAACTTCCCGGCGTTTGTTCTGCAATGCCGCGCTGGTGAGCTTTGATCGGTGGCACCCAGGATGGGGCTCGGTGCCCTCTGAGCTTGAGTTTTTAACAAAGCTAACCTTCCACGGCATGCCTCGACGTGCTTGGAACAACGAGTCCATGAACGAGCTTATCAACGACCTTGGAGGTGAGCTCGTAAGTATGTTTGTTCCTCCAGACAGCTCGGCTCTGACGGTTATGGCATGGATGAAGAAGCCGTCCACCATACCAAAGGTGATTGGTGTGGAGATGCCGGTGCAGGAACCGGGGTTGTACTATTTGTCGCCACCAAGGCCGCCGCGGACCATGTTAGGGATGTACCTGTATCGAGTGTTCGTGCATATCAAAGAAGTGGTCAATCCATCAATCGAAGTCCTGCCACCGCCGCTGGTGCCAGGGTCCGTCGACGACGTCCATTACAGGAGTCAACGTCAGACTTTCCATGTGTTTCTCGGAACGATGGATGGCACAGGGCCTACTCCATCGCGCGGCAGAAGCCACTGCTTCTTTTGGAGACGAGGCAGGACTGGCTGCCTGGATGTGCTCTAATTTGAGGTAACAACTGAATCTTGTCAGATACTAGTTAAATCCGAGCTATGGGTGTGAAGCACTGATATGCCAGTACATTTGATTGTGACCTATTCTAATTTTGTACCTGAACTTTTTTTAGAAAGGGTTGTACGTTAACTTAATGTGCTAGCAGAACTTATTGTGTTGTTTGTCTGTTTTGTTTGCAGAACATTCAAGATATTTCCCCGTCATTGATAAAGACGATGAACCGTTATGTACGACTTAGTTGGTTTCAACATAGCCCTTCCCGTAGCGATCCACTGCTTCCATCTTGATTGTGCCGCCTGCATGAAATTTTTGTATGCAAGTTCAGTGTGCTATGATGTTCTATATGATTGTGTCAACTATATAAGTTTTTACTGAACATCAACAATGCATATGGCTGAAAGATGTATTTACGAGCATCGACCGATGGGTCTCTCTCTCTCTATCTATCTCTTTCTCTCTCTCTCTCTCTCACACACACACACACACGCACACACACACAGGCGCACACGCACAAGTGGGACCCGTTGAATTATTTATTTGCTCGTGACAGATTTTAATTAGGTTCCACTGTAATCTAACTTTTTTCTTAAGTTATTAATTGAGCTCAGTGACGTCAAAAAGTCATACAGAAGCCTTGTTTGGGCCTTTCCGGCGTTGCTGAATGTGGGTTGAGTGACCATGTTAGGTTGTACTGTACTACAAAGGCCTTTTTTTCAACATCAGCAATGCAACTCGGCCGACAGTTGTACACAATATTCGGGTCAACTTGTTATTCTCCGCCCCGTTGGGCTGCAAACTTTCTTAGGAGGTATGCATTAGGCTTAACAAGAAAATAGACTTTAAGAAATAATAAATGGGATGTAAGTATAATAACTGGGCAGTAACTATGCACCAAACACATAATTATTTTAAAAAATATATTATTTTTGGAATTTGAAATTTTTAATTTCATTACTTGTTGCGCGCGCAATATTTCGTTGGATTTTAATGTAATACAACTTTATTTTGAAATTATATTTAACCTGACTAGAAATTTCGGATAAAAATATTTTGGATCCCATCAAAATGTGGAAATTTTTTTTGAATTTTGTTTTGAGAGGTTGTTTGAAATTATTAATCGTTGTCCTAGCAAGAAGTTGGTCTGTACTTTTAACAAACTGTAAATGTGTTGTAGTAAATTCCATTAGAATTGAAAAATGGGTTGTACATTCTTACAAATCACAAATGGGCTATATGTTCTCTGATCCGAGCTGTGGGCCTACTAAGTTGACGCGTACCAAGGGCTTTGTCAACTTAGTCAATATAAACGATTCTAGCTGTAGTGATCGTACGATGTCCAGCCAACGGCCGTAGTACTTCTTCAACCTCTGGTCTTCTTGCTCCAGCCGCCTAAAGCAGCGTCGGTCGTGTCGCGTTCTCTTGCCTCCCGTGGCCGGCTGTGATGCCGTGGAGGCCTCACCACCCCGTACTACTCCCACCGCTGGCCAGGCCATCCCTCTACTCACCCACACCCCCTGTTATTCTGCGGCGACAGCAGCCTTACACCACAGTCAAACCAGTGAACCCTCGTACTCCTCTCCGCGCGGGCTTCCACTACTGCGTCTTCCCCGGCTTTGCGTCGTCCCCTTCCTAGGCATCGCCGTCGTCCACCGCCCTGGTGCTCTCGGCGCGGCCTGGTCAACATGCTCAACGACCGACTTCCATCAAGAGAGTACTGTACGTGGAGAGGCTGACAGCTGGGTCCAGGCGGCCGCAAGGAAGTGCCTCCTTATTACGCACAAAATAATTATTCCTCCACCTGACAGCAGGGACCCATTGGATGGGCCACCTTATTTCGCGAAAAAAATGTTTTCCCCCTGACTGTTGGGACCTACCGGACGGGCCACCGTATTTCACGAAAAAAATGTTCCCCCCGCTGTCAGCTCGGACCCACCGGAAGTGCCTCCTTATTACGCACAAAAAATAAATACTCCCCCTGCTAGCTGGGACCCACCATGGTGGGAGGCTGACTTGTGGGCCTACTAAGTTGACTGGGACGGGGGCCTTTGTCAACTTTAGTCAATATGAACGATTCTAGCTTCAGTGACCGTAAGATGTCCATCCAACGGCCGTAGTGCTTCTTCAACCTCTGGTCTTCTTGCTCCAGCCGCCCAAAGCAGCGCCGGTTGTGCCGCATGCTCCTGCCTCCCGTGGCCGGCAGTGCAGCCGCAGAGGCCTCACCGCCCCCTACTATTCCCACCGCTGGCCATGCCCTGCAGCGACGGCAGCCTCACACCGCAGCCGAACCAGTGAACCCTCGTACTCCTCTCCGCTCGGGCTTCCTCTGCCGCGTCTTCCCCGGCTCCCCGTCGTCCCCTTCCTAGGCCTCGCCGTCGTCCATCGCCGTGGTGCTCTCGGCGTGACGTGGTCAACGTGGTCAAGGAACGACTTCCATCGGACGTGGACTGTACGTGGAGAGGCTGACAGCTGGGTCCACGGCCGCAGCAAGGAAGTGCCTCCTTATTATGCGGAAAATAATGATTCCTCCACCTGACAGCTGGGACCCACCGGACGGGCCACTGTATTTCGTGAAAAAAACGTTTCCCCCTGACTAATGGGACCCACCAGCTACATCTTCGCATGCAAGGAAGTGCGTCCGGGATAAAATAACTGATTCGCCCCCCGTACTGCTGGGACCCACCAGCTACATCTTCGCACGCAAGGAAGTGCGTTCGGGCAAAAAAAGATTCGTCCCCCGGACTACTGGGACCCACCAGCTACATCTTCGCACGCAAGGAAGTGCGTCCGGGCAAAAAAACGATTCACACCCCTGACTGCTAGGACCCACCAGCTACATCTTCGCACGCAAGGAAGTGCGTCCGGGCAAAAAAAATGATTCGCCCCCCTGACTGTTGGGACCCACCAGATACATCTTCGCACGCAAGGAAGTGCGTCCGGGCAAAAAAAATGATTCGCCCCCCTGACTGCTGGGACCCACCAGCTACATCTTCGCACGCAAGGACGTGCGTCCGAAAAAAAACAATTCGCCCCCCTGACTGCTGGGACCCACCAGCTACATTTTCGCACACAAGGAAGTGCTTGACAGTCGGGACCCACCTGGTCGAATCATACGTAGTGTTGTCATTCTAGTCGCGAACGTGTACGTACATATATACTGGTCGATGTAGAGGCGTGCACGTGTCGTAGTAGAGGCGCACACGTAGCATGTACACGTCCGTACAGCGGCCAATGTGCAAGAAAGAAAATACGGCCATGTATTTGTACATACGGGTGGGGTCTCTAACGCCTACTTGCGCATACGTACGGCCAGGGCTCGTGTACATTGCTGGGTCGGAACGGAGAAACAGCGTCGTCGTCGTGTTCATGGGGAGCCCACAGGTTAGGTCGGAACGGAATGTATGGTCGTGTTCATCAGGAGGGCTTGGATGGAACAGGCAATGGAAACGAGGCCTGGCGTACCGCAGAACAGAGGAAACAACCTTGTTTTCGACCGACCACATTTGAAACAGGGGTCCTGTTGATCGGGAGTGGTCTGGTGTACCACAAAACGGAGGAAACGGACCTCCTATGGTCGAAACGGGGGTCCTGTTGATCGGGAGGGGTGTGGCGTATCGCAAAACGGACGAAACGGACTTGTGTTGGAGCGCTACGGTCGAAACGGGGGTCCTGTTCATCGGGAGGGGTGTGGCGTACCACAAAACGGACGAAACAAACTTGTGTTGGAGCGCTACAGTCGAAACGGGGGTCTTGTTCATCGAGAGGGGTGTGGCGTACCGCAAAACGAGACTCCACGGGATACTGTTCATCTCCACCATCGACCTCCTCCAGCCTCCACGGGCTACCGTCGACCTCCTCCAGCCTCCACGGGCTCCTATTCATCCAGCCTCCACCGCACGCTACTCCACCGGCTACTGTTCAACCACCCCTCCACGGGCTCCCCTCCACCGTCTACTGTTCATCCAGCCCTCCACACCACA
>NC_041393.1:216275689-216332846 GCF_002162155.2 Triticum dicoccoides | reverse complement strand
CTCACTGTTCATCCCAGAGACAGCATCGATCGGCTTCAGTTAGCAGCAGTAGCGAAGGAATCGCTCGATCGGGTTCAGTTAACAGCCATCGATCGATCGCTCGGGTTCAGTAACGCGTAGCCTTCAGTGCAATTGCTTGGGTTTAGTTAGAGCCCAACGCCTCGCTCGGGTTCAGTTAGAGCCAACGCCTCGCACACATGCGCGTACGTGTACGAGAGAAACGCGCATCGCTCGGCCCCCGACCGCCCACCGTAACCGGGAACTCCCCAAAATTTTCCTCGCCCTCGCTTCTACCATGATTTTTTCCGTCATGGACGGCCCAAAGAATGTCATGCAGCTGCGTCTCCGGCCGCCCAGGACGAAAAGCCCATTTTCTGTCAAGAATTTTTGTCATAGAAGTAGGAGCCCACCACATCTATGATGATACCGGGTTTTGTCACAATTATCCTCATAGAAGTGTCATATGTATGACAGAAAAAAATCGTTCGGCCCAAAATGTTACGCATCTATCTTTTTTTGTAGTGTATGGACATTGCTCATGGCTCCGAGTCTCCTTTTGAGAAATACCAGTCCAAGTTTGCTCGGTTTGATGTTGAAGCCGGTGATGAAGCCTCTTCTCACCGCCCTCATAGCTCAGAGTCTTCTAGAGAGTCGTTGTCACGACCCGGATTTGGAAAAATCCAAGTCTCTGTGCTTACTGTGCTATCCCTGGATCATAGCTAGCACACACAGTAACAAGAATGTATATCAGTAAAACATACATCATTTTACTACAAAGATAGATCCAGAATTAAGCAAATACATACCATTGGCTCAGCTCAATGCTGACACATAATACAGCAGAATAATACGTAGTCGCTAAGTTAGGGCTCCATCAACGCCACTGGGCTCGTTGAGTGTAGACTGTAACCCTATCATCTCTTACTCTGTCGAGATCTGCACATGACAGGTGCAGATGAGTACGTGGAATGTACTCGCAAGTTGCAAAGGAAAGTTTAACAGAATATACATGCAGGGTAAGTATTGGTGGAGGATTCCTTTGTATGAAGCAAATTTTCTCCTATACTAAATTTTGTAAAATTTCTTTGAAATAAATAGTTTTTAGTTTAAAAGATAGGAGTGAGACACTTGGATATACGCACAAGTGCTCATTCTCCAAATTTTGGTAAAGCATAAATATGGTTGAAGTGAAACACATTAATTGTGCTCATTCCTCAACTTTAACCCTTAAAACAAATGTTTAGAAAAGAGAGGGGAGATTCTTCTTCAGTCCAAGTCTCCAGTTTCTCAAAATTGCCCGTAACCGGGGGCACGGCTAATCGATTAGGTTTAGCCCTCTACAGAGGTCGTACACGTTCCCCACATGACACAGTCAACCCTTTGCGTCGTGACACCACTTGGGTGTGTGACCGGGAGGAGATTGTGATGAAGCTTTTCCAAATGGCCCCTTTTATTTAGTTCTAGCACGTCCTGCTCCCTTGGCAATTAAAACCCCTCTTCGATGTTCATACCTGAATAAAGGGTTTCCCGATAGGGAAAAGCTAAGCCAGAGCCATAATAGCATGTGGCTGTACTGGAAGCTACATCAAACTGTACTTGAAAGATCTCATTCCCCTGGATGGCGGTCCCCACCAAAAACCTGTGTGCAAAACCCTAGTCGGGCGCATTCACTGCAAGACCCCGATGGGCGCAATCACGTGTAGACGCTCCCGTCATACCGTTCCGCCCAGGGAGTAGATGTAAAATAATATAAATGTTGCTCCAAAAAGAGAGCAACTTTAAAGGTTTAAAATAAGTTTTGCTTTCATACCACCCATTTTGTGCAAGCGTGGCCAAGCATGGTGGTCAGTCTTGAACCTATGGCTCTAGGTATAAATAATACTTTGCAAAACCTTTATAAAACATGCATACTATTAAAATTTTAAGAGATATGCATAGTATGAAAATATAGGTCGAAGAATGATCAATTTGCAACTTGCCTTCGGTTTCGTAGTCACAAGGTTCTACCTCCTCGTAGGATTCACCTTCGCACTCGTCGCAATCTAACGCGGTAAATAACTCAAGTAAGACACTCGGCGTATCCACATTCACATAACTATGATCCAAGCAAGCATTCAACACACAATAAACATCCAAATGAAGATCCAAATAACACCACAACTTATCCGATTGCCACTATCATAATTTCTAGGGCATGTTTAGGGTTGATATAGGATCAGGTGTGGTCTTTGAAGAAAATATGACATTCATATTTTTGGGTTGGATAATATTGATACTAAGTGAGGATTATGGTTTGAAGGGTTGTGAGACCAAGTTTTACGACAAACTCTATAATGGGTTTGATCAAAATATTTGACTTGGATTAAATGGAAATGAGTGGCATAAGTTTCAAGACAAAGAATTAAATTCTTAATCTTGTAACTCCAATTTTTTTGTCGTGGTTAAAATGACCAGAGAGGTTTTCTAGGGATCAACCTAAGATATTTAGACTAGGATTAAATTTTTAGTTCAACGAAGTTATTAAACGATGATCAAAGAAGGTCAAACCAAGGTGTTGATGTTAAAATATGAATTAATCATTCCTAGAAAATTATGGAATGAGTTCTAACAGAAAGGTGAGGTCCTAAGGTCCAACTTTCATATATAAAACATTTTTATATGATTTACAGAATAAAAGATATAGTGAAAATACTCATCTTACCATTTAAATCAAAACTAAATTTTAAATTGCCCAAAAGTAAGATTTTATAATTTCATAAGAAAAGTACGGGTTTCAGGGAATCCAGGGATATCTTATTTTTTGAAATCGGACATACGGTTTGGGAGATACGAATTTCCGAAGTTTGGATATTTTTCTGAAAAAAAGAACTACGGGACTTAGAGAGAGCTCACGGGAGTTGGGTCGCCGGAGTTGGGGAAGAAGGTCACCGGAGTTGTGGAAGAAGCTCCCTGACGTCAAGTAAAAATGATGACGGCGAAGAGGTCGATGAGGTAAGTCCGTTGGGCAATGTCCCGGGCTCGACCTCGTCCCGTAGCGGCGTGGAGCGGCCGCCGGAGTTTCCGAACTCCGACGAACAATTGCTCTCAGAGGAGGGCGTGGAAGAGAGGGGTTTTATCGGGAGGGGGTGAGGACTTCGAGTTGCACCTATGGGTTCTATTTATAGGAGAGGGGGAGGTCAGAATTCGAGCAGATGGTGGTTCTTAATGGTGGCTGTTCCTCTGCCTTGTAATGGCCATTATGGGAGTCTCCTAGGCGCACTGAGGGATGGGAGGGGTCAAGGGAGGCGAGGGGGTTCCGTTCAGGAGGTCAGTGGATGCGGGGAATGGGAGAGGACGGGAGGACGAGGTACAGACATCCATGGTGTTCTCATTGTGTTTTTTTAGAACGGAGTTCTCGTTGTGTAAGTATGTGATCGTGAGGTGGAAGAAGACCGAGTGGGAGATGGGCCAGGTACGTCGGCCCACATGGAAGAAAGAGAAACACAGAGAACAAAAAGGAAATGTGCGAGGAATAGATGGGTCAAGCCCAATAGTCTAGGATTAGGACACATTTAGTATTATTTATTTATTTCTAAAAAGTTCAGGAATTCTAGAGGAAAATGTCAATAAGAAATGTTGACTACTACATAACAATTATTTGGAGCTTAACAAAAATACTCACAACAACAATATATTTTGTTGTACACTAGCAAATATGCCCGTGCGTTGCTACGGGAGAAAAGCTATTAGATTATGCACGTGTGATAGATATAAAAAAAAGTCTGAACCAAATGCCAGGATGAGATAAGGACTTTTTAGAATGTAATGTCATAAAGTATGTCTGATTGATGTCATGACAACATAAGGGACTTTTAAAAAGTCATTTAAAAAACAGAAAATGTGATGGTCTCATCACGACTTGATTTTATAACGCGTCATAACAAAAAAAATGTCGGTGAGCAAAATGCATTGATGGACACTGACTGAGATAGACTGATGAGTGAGTGCCTCGCCTTGACCTAGCGTAGCGGTGTTTATAATAATCAGTAATGTGGTACCCAAAAAAATATAGATGTGTATGAAGGCAAAATAGAAATTTAGTCATTTTTATATAGCTTATAAAAATTAACCCATAAAAAGTTGTCTCAATATTTGGGGGCTCAGCGTTGTACAAGACATGGAAAACTTGTTTTTACCCAAAATCGAGGGACTGCATAGAATCATACAGCGACCCCTACAGATCTCCTGCGACGGCTCGTTATGTTCATTATTTATGAATCTGTTTTAATTCTTGTGAACATATTCCAAACTTTCATGGACATTTTTTAAATTCCCTAATATGTTTTGGATACTGGATATTTTTAAAAAAATCATGAACATTTTTTATTTCCTGAAAATTTATTTGAAATCATGATAGTTTTTTATAATACATGAACAATTTTTTGAAACCATGATCATTTTATAATTTTCCGAATGTTTTTTTTAATTCACAAACAGTTTATGATTTCTCAAGACATTTTTTTGAAATATTTTTCTTCTGGAAATCACGAATAAATTTAAAGAAGAAATAACTAAAACATAAATGAGAACGTGAAAGGCAAAAAATGAAATAGAAAACAAGGGTGTTGCAACCTACAAATGGGCCGGCCCATTACCGTGAGGAGTAGGCGCGCTTGCGATAGAAAAAAGGAGAGATAAAAAGTGGGAAGGCTGGGGATCGAACCCTGGTCTCCGTAGTGGAGACGTGCGGCGCTGGCCACTGCAATCAGTGTATCTTTGTGTTATATTAGGGGATCTTAGTGTACATAAACCAGAACCAACAGTGCGATGTGTGAACCATTTTCTGCCACTTACGGGTGGCATTTTTTTGACAAAAACAGTGGGGAAAACCCCCACTGTGATTCTCATTTTCATTATAATAGGGGAACAATTACATATGGATTTACATGATAGATATATTACAGGATAATGAAGAGTCCACAAATGATCTAGCCAGCTTTGCATGCCCTCTTTCAATCCTGATTTTGCCTTCTTTATATTCATGCAGTAGTGCTCCTTGAAAGTGGCAATACAGAATGCCATATTTTTGACCTTGTGATAAAAAATAATGCTATTTCTGTGTTTCCAGAGACTCCAGCATCCAGCAATCAAACATTCTATAAAGCATCCATGGGTATCTTGCTTCCTTCCCTCCAGGAGCATTTCCATAAGGTTATGATCAGTGTTCATTGGTAGCCAATGTTCATCCAGAAGTTTTGGTTGAAGTCACAGCTAAAAAAGAGATGCATTAGATGTTCATTAGGTTCATCATCACATAATTCACACTTACTAGTCTCAATGTAGAAATTCTTCCTTTTTAGTAGATCCCTAGTGTTTAATTTGTCTTGTAACAAGAGCCAGAAGAAGAATTTTTTCTTGGGTAAAGAGCATGGTTTCCATATCCATTGATAAGGTTTAGGTGCATCAACAGGGTTTCCCATAAGTTCAAGGTATATTCTCTTATTAGAGTACCTTGTGTCACCCCAATAGAATTTCCAAGAATCTGGCAGCTGCTGATTCTCTCTGTTGTTGATCAGCTCTATAAGATTGATACTCTGTTGTACAGCAATAGAAGACATAGGCAGGTGGAACAAATCATAAAATTCACTATCCTCCATGTTGCTGACAGTTGCAAGAGTTGTGTCAGCATTTTTTGCATAGGAAAATAGTTGAGGCATTGACTGTGATATTGTATAAGAACACCATTTATCTGACCATAGCATAATTGTATCACCTGTCCCAGCATAGCATATAGTCATGTTTTTGAAGTCTTGCAAATTCGAGCAACAGTCTCTCCACCAAAAGGATCCCACCATTGTAGGGAAACTAGGTATCTCATCATTGTCATAGTAATTGTTCCATATAAGGTTAACCCAGGGGATATCCTGCTTATTCAAGAATTTGTATAGAAATTTAATAAGCAGAGTTTTGTTTTGTGTTCTCAGATCTAACACACCCAGTCCCCCAGCCTTTTTTGGCAAGCAAACATTATCCCATTTAACAAGACAATTACCTTTTTTATTGATATCCTTACCATACCAAAGAAAATTCCTGCCAGACTTTTCAAAGTGGTCCAATATGGTGAAAGGTACTCTTATGCAACACATGGCAAAAATTGGCAGAGCAGCAACTATGGATTTGAGATGATTACGGGTGGCATTGGTGGGTAATTTTTGCCAACTTTGAGGGTATTTTTATGACGTACGGAAAGAAACCCAATTCTCTTTATTATTAGGTAAAGATTTAAAAACAATGTTTTAATGGCCTTTTTAAGTTTATACATATTTTTTAGGGTTTATAAATCCCAAACTGATAAACGGGCTGCATTTAAATATTTCCAATAATATTTTGGAGAAGTCATATTATCTCCACTCATTAATAATATTTGTTTATTGGAAATAGTTAAATGTATTCAAAATCTTCAATTAAATTCGAAAATGAAACTCCAAAATTAAAAGAACTCCAAATTTCAAATAACTCGTTTATGAAATATCTATCCACCATATTTGAGAAAGTCATTTTATTCTTACTCCATTTTTATTTATGGTTTCAAAATATTTCATAGGAGTGCAAAATAAAATAAAATTCAAACAAGACTCAAAATTATTATTTTTTACCCCTAAAGACATAGTAGTTCTCTCAATGATATATTATTATTAACATTCAAAAATTTGGAAAATTTGGGGATGTTACAGTCGTCTGCTGACCCTTCCGCGTCCCTCTCCTAGGGGCTGTTTATGGATTCTTCCATCTTTCCTTTTTGCCATTTAGGTAACAACAGGGGGAGATGTTGTGGTGCTTGATAGGGCTTATCGTTTATCGTTTATCTTTGTTTCATCTGCCTATTTACGTTGAACCTTGAACCTTTGCTTTTATTTGCCTCAATTTGGATCTTAGCTTGCTATTTGAACCTATTTATGCTCCATTAAATAATCTATCTGTGTGTGAGCAACTTATGGCAAGGAGGTTACATGGCATATTCTATTTGCTCATATTGTGAGAGACATCTATCAGGCTATGTTATATCTATATTTGTATCCCCACTATGAAGAACAAAGGTTAGTAAAGCATTCTTTGCCGATATATCATTCTTGTGTGGGTATGCACAGTGATAGGGGGAGTATCCTCTTACCATGTCATTTCATTCAAATGCAATCTTAAAATAAGGCATGGGTTGTGGGGGAGTACTTTCTTGTCATTGAAATTGCTTAATAATGTATATACTTTATGAGTTTACCCTCTCAAGCATTGTTGTCATCTATGCAAAAAGGGGGAGACTGAAAGTGCAATATTGCACTAAAGTGTTTTTGACATCTATGACAACTTCATTTGTGTTTCTAACCACATGCTCTAAGTGTTAACAGCTCTGATTAAGCTAAAGTGAAGCATGGATGGTTATTTCCTCTTATATTGGAAAAAGGAAAAGCGGTGCGCTCAAGAAAAGAAGTGTACCATAAAGTTTTCTTATTTCTTGAGTCCTTTGGGCAGCCGCACTATTAAGAGGGGATGCATCATAAAAACATATGGGGAATCAACTTACCTTCTCACATTGATCTGAAAATCTTAGTGTCATGTTTCTGTTCAGGCGGAACATCCGGGACGACCAGAACTCCGGGGATCGGAAGGTCCGGGAGGGGTCCGGAAAGCTTCTGGGGTACCCAGAGAAAGTGCACTTTTCGTGCAATCTCTCTGTGTAGTCTGGAACCTCTCCGGACCCTGGCCGGAACTACCGTCCCCCAGAACTTCCGGGGTGGCCGGAACTTCCGGGCACCGGAATTTCCATCCCGTGTTTCAGCAACTTCCAAGGTACTACTGAGTGGTGCAAACTCTATGTATCCCGGAACATGGCTGGAACTTCCAGTGTCCGGAACTTCCGTCTGTCGTCGGAACTTCTGGGCTACGCAAAAATTTGCCTCGAGCGGCCAGATTCCATCCCCACCTATAAATAGTCTTCTTCTTCCTCACGAAGGGGTTGGCGACTCCATTTCTCTCACCTCCATTTTCAGTCCTCAATTTCTTGGAGATCTCCCTCCTTAGCCAACCAAAGCTCTTGATCTTTTGAGAAGCAAAGGAGAAGTGCTCGATCTACACATTCACCAAAGCGAAAGTTGATTCCCCCCTTGTTTTTGTGGTGCATATTGTTACTCTTGGAGGTTGGAGACTCCTAGGCGGTAGGAGTGCTCCGGCGAGGAATCGACCATTGTGATTTCCCCCGGAAAGTTTGTGAGGGTTTGGAGACCAGCCCAAGGTCTACCACTAGTGGTCGATAAACGCCTTCGTGGTGTTGTCTCAAAGAGAGAATATGGTGATCCTTCTTGGCATTGGTGTGCATTCGTGGTAAGATCCACCTCTCTAAACGGCGACATAGCTTCCCTCCAAGGAAGTGAACATCGGCATACATCCTCGTCTCTCGGAGTTGCGGTTATTCCTAACCCTAACTCTCTACTTGTGGTTACTTGTCTCTTAGCACTTACTTATATCATTTTGTTCTTGCTTACTCATATATTTGTGTCACTTGTTTATCTCGCTTAGCTCTTTAGTATCATACTTGTAATTGTTAGGCTCACTTTCATATTCCACATTATTGCCTAAAATTGCTAAGTAATAATTAAAATTTGTAATTGTACCTATTCACCCCCTCTAGGTCCATCTTGATGCTTTTAGTGATGTAAGAGGTGAAATCGATACAATCAAAATTGAGCATCCAATCATAGAATCATATCCCGCACCTCCAATGTAGGTCCACCCTACCAATAAATTCACATGCAAACCACTAATATTACTATCTAATGATAGTACAAAAGGAGTAGCAAGATAGTAGCAAACCATATACCTTCGTAATGAACAACTCATAATACCACCAGTTGGATATAACGGTTTGGAAGAAAACATGCTCATAATGTTGAACCATTTGGACTTTTTGTGCAGTTCCACTAAAATCAAGCATCCCTATTTACACGGATATTGAAAGTGTGATTACTATAAAACTGGCAGTAGTTGAAGCATAGACTCACAAATATAAGCATTCCAATTTCTTAATGGGAAAAGGTAGCAAGACTGTTTCTAACCACCTGCTTGAAGGAATAATTAAGGCAACATCGGCTGATGTCATGAAGGCATACATAATATTTTCTGAAAGTTGAACCATTCCTGACCTTTCCTCTTCTTTTGAGCATATTTTGTTCAGTTCAACTAAAATAAAATGCCATCACCGCCTTGACAATTAAGTGTACAAAAAGAAATGACTTACCATGACATTATGATGTCAGGTATGTAATCGATAGGCATTAGAGACGAACACGCAGACCTCCTCTGATAACATAATAAACATTAATTTTAACAAAGGTGTGACTAGCTTTACCAGTGTAATTTGAGTGAACTCTGCACCCTTTGTTCCTTAATATAAGACGTTTTTGCTGTTCAATTTAAAGTACCCAAACGTCTAGTGTTTAGAAAAATAGGCAGTAGTTTTCTTGAGCACATATCTGGGAAAGCTTGCCACCCTTATATATGTCCATACGCTAATGCAAAACCATTCGAATAGTACAAATATACACTAATCCAGTGGCTAGTGCAACAGTAGAGTAGTTTTTTTTATTAGGTGGTAGTACAATGGTTTTACTAAACAGATTTGCATAAGCTAGCACAGGAAGATTTCTATAAGCATTAACTATACAAAATGTAAAGGTAACAAGTTTCAACATTGGTATACTAGTTGTGCAACAGCATTAAGCCAAATACAAATCTAAAGGTAACTAGCATTATTAATGAATGACAGTATAAAAAATTTGCAAACCATGTACATTCAAGGTAAATATCATTTTGAACTCGAGGGGACCTAAAAATTGCTATCCCAATCTTGATAATCGATCAAACATAAAAACTTGATCAAACGAATCAAGAAAACAGCCGGAGGAGGAGGTGCCCACTCTTGACCTTTCCTCTTCTCTTCGTAATTTTTTGTGCAGTTTAACCAAAATAAAATGACATCAGTGCCTTGACATTTTGGTGACACTGTACAAAAAATTGACTTATCTCATGAAAGTAAGGTATGTAATCTATAAGCATTAGCAGTGCAAAAATCTGAAGGTAGTAACAAGTTTCATCGTTGGTATACTGGTTGTGCAACAACATTAGAATGCCTTAGCTAAAAAAATTAATACATCCACAATCAACGGCTAATCTGAAATAATCCAGAGACATTAAATGGAATTGCTTAAATTTATCGGTGGCATTAGACTGAGTGCAACATTAGTTAAATATGGCATCACTTTAGCCGTAGCATTGCTTGACGTTACATGTGGCATTATACTAACAGCAAAAAAATGGCAATAAGAGCATGGGAGGCCCATTAGGACAGCGGGCGCACCAGTACGATGTACCTCCATGGACGCATATGAGTGGTGAGGGAGGTATGGTTGCCCAGAGCAACAAATATCCAGGCAGCATATGTGGATTACGTCCCATTTTTGTTCTCTTTAGCCACCCTTTTCCTATGTGAGGACAACAAACCGATTGACCTAGTCATTCTCTATTGCGTTGTCATGCCTTTCTACCCTTTTTCAACCAAGAGACACGAAAATCGTTCCTTAGCTACTGTTTTCCCCTTTTCAACCTAGATGTGGGTTCGATACCTAGTCTCTTCAACAATACTTTCTCCCTTCCTTTCCTTATTCAACCCAGATATGGATTATTCTGCATGAAGTAGGGTTTCCTTTAATAATGCAAATTAAGGTTTCGTCTGCATGACCAGCAGAGCAGCGGATAGCAAATTGGGGAGATGGTGGAGTTGCAAAAGATCCACATGCAGTGACGTGGAAGATGGGGCAATAGAATAAGGGTATGGTTAGAAAAGAGGTAGCATACCTGAGGGTCGACGGGAAGTGGCTTTGCTTGTGGTTGTCGTCCTCCGCACACATTACAGGAGCGAACTTGGGGACAGAGGCCATCCCGTGCGGGAGCTAGGTCTGATAGGACAGCCTTGTCGTCAGTGTGTGACCTCGCCCGCTGACAACGCGTGCGTCAATGCTGCACGTCCTTTTCTTCCCCGGCGAACGGGATCCTGGCGGATCTGTGACCACCAGCGAGGAGGGAGAGAGAAGGGCCACCACCATACTTTTTAGATCCAGAGAGAGGGTGAGAGTGTGAGAAGCAAGTGGGCAGCCCTTAGCAAGCAAGCGCTGAAGCTCCAGCCTATAAAGTATCTTTTTTATATGTACTAGTACTAGAGGTGGAGTAGTGGTAGAGTAGTTTATATTTTCTCTGCATACAGTACCAATTAGCTGTGCTTAAAAACTGAATGGCACACCATTAATTAAAAAAATAAATTCGAAAAATAATGTGTCACCTTGGGCCAACACGTCTAGATCTCATTTTGCACGAGAAATGACACACCATGTTTCATTGACATGTGGTCCCGTTCTAACATGTCAGTGAGACATCGGCGAGTCCTTTTGTACAATTTCCGAACAAACGTCTATGTAGGCCGGGGCGCCTCTTCCTGTACCATGGCAACCGTCCACCGCCTCTTCGCCTTTCCCTCTCGATTTGGAACTGTTGTCGCATTTTCTTCCTCCCTCCATTTGCCTTCACCCTTCCTTCTGCCATTGTTCGATCATCTTCTCCATGGAGGGAACAGGCCGGATATAACCCCGTTATTATTGCCCCGATCTGAAAGATGACGTGGTGGAGGAACTCATTGATCGGTGTGACATCATCACCTCGGCAAGCATGGCAGGTTCGTTCAAGACCATTCTCGACTCAACAAACAACATCAATACAAAGAACCCAAGGGTCCAGGAGTGGTTCGTTCTCCCCTATCTTCTTCGCCATGACCCTGCTCGCTGGCGCGCGAACGACGGAAGCCTCGCCTTGTGCAAGTTGATGCCGCTTGATAATAATACGTGTGATGTTAAGATGCCATCGCTTAAGGGTAAGGCCTAGGCAGGCGCAAATGGAGATTAGGTTGTTTATATTGGGTACAACTATGAGTGGGAACTTGTGAATGTGTACACTCGTCACCGGGTTCCACTTCCAAAAATCTCAGAGTGCCCTGAGTTTGAGCACACAGATTATCTACGTCTGTTCAAATACGATCATGGTGACTGTCGTCTATGGAAGATAGCAATTTGTCGAGTTCCCAACCGCTCTTGGGATTGCACAAACTATCATGTTGTTGCCATCTTCAACAAGCTTGTTGCCGTCCTTACTTCCATGCCTCGATGGATATTGCTCAAAAATCAATTTATGTACACAGCTGAGTACTGTGATGCAATTCAATACAAGCGTCTTGTGTTTGCTGCCACCACTTGTGGCACTGTTTTTGCATACAATCCGTATTTTTTCAGTACATTTGTCTTCCACCGTAATTATAATTGTTTCATCCACATGCATGCGAGTTAGTATCCCCGTACTACTTAACCTTCCTGTGTTTCCAAGGTCCTGTGAAGGTTCCACCAGCTATATTTGAAAGTTTTTATAACCAAGGGGGAGATGACGATGGTGATGATCACGATCATGAGGACGAGCAGGACCTACATACTCAGTGGCGCCTGGCAACTTATTAGGATGGATCACCTCTTCTTATCTGTATACAGGGCGCTACTGATGTTACTAAGGAAGCAAGTGTTGTATCCCATGGTCGTACTCTCCGAACCTATTCCAACATCCGTTGCAGGGTATTCGAGATGGATACTAGTGTGCTAGCGCCAACACCTTCTCCCTGGTTCAATATTGATAGTCTTGAAGAAAACTCGCTCTTCCTTGGACTAAACTATCCAATGATGGTGAAAGGCGATCCAGCCGTTGTTGGCACAACGTTACTACCATTTATGAGAAGCAACTGTATCTATACATCGGACAACGGCTATGGTTCCCTACCCTGGCTATCACAATATGCGTCTTGATATAGGCTGCTTTAGCCTGGATGATGAGTCCTATGTTGGTCTAGATATTGACAATAACTAGGCCTGCCCAGAGAATCAATTATGGTTCAAAGCAAGCGTTTCCAACGCCAAGGATTTGTTGACATGATGTTTATTTCATCGCTTTGATATAGGCCGCTTAAGCCTGGATGGTGAGTCTTGCGTTGGTTTCAATATTGACAATAGCTAGCCCTTCCCAGAGGTTAACTTATGGTCCAAAGCAAGCTTTCCAACACCGAGGATTGGTTGAGCTAGAGTTCATTTCATTGCTTGTTATTTGTTGCGTGATAAAAAAATTAGAATTTACTAGAATGTTTTGTTGGAAATAATCTATAATCCAACATGTATCCTCGTTGTTGTTGTGTGTTGATGACTTGTTGTATGTAATGAATAGTACATTTGCATATGCATGTGATAAGCTCAACTTATGAATGGTTTTTGAGTCACTTCTTGGAGTGTCGCACCGTTATATGAAGTTACCACATCACATAGAGTCAACCTAATAGCATGCTAGTACAATTGTTAGTCCTAGTAGTAGTATACCATCAACTAGAGCTAGGTGTCGCACGGAGGCCGAGAAATATGGTGATAGCGTGAGGTGGGCTTGTACTTATGATGTAGGCACAGGGCTTGTCATGTTTCCTACTCTTCCGGTCTAAATGTGGAGAAGATTTGGTCGAGTTCTTCCTCCTTTTGCCGACACGTGGGACATCCAGCATCCAAGTCGTGCCATGCAAGAAAATGGAGTGCTAGTTGAAGCCACATGATGTGCATCTTAGGTTAAACTGCAAATAGAATCTTACTCTTGAGTAACTCCAAAAGTGGCCATCAAAGATCTTTATTGGATTTGTTTATCATCACTAGCACGTCGAGGTGAAAGATGTGCAGGTTCAGTGGGTCGTCTTGCATTTTTACTGACATGTGGGACCTCATGTGAGCAAACAGACGATGGGCACACTCCGCGCGTCTGCTGGATGGCTGAGAAGAGAGAGAGGAGGGCTGAGCACGGACTCCAGGAAATTTTGCGACAATGTGAGTAGTACTAGTGGTGCACCGTACTCCTGGAGAGACAATGTGTTCGGTCTACGTAACCAGCACCTTGATATAGTGGGGTGGCATGGGCATAACTAGCATTCACGTCTAGCAGTACGGCACACGCCACCCACACCAGTCCCATCTGACACCAATTTTCTTGGAGTCCGTGCTACAGCTATCTCTTCTCCCTGTTTTCTCTAACTCAGCCATCGCGTGGTGGGCGGGTGGGGGTTTTCCGATAGTCAGTTTGCCCAACCGTGGTCCCACTTGTAAGTGAAAATGCAACACATCACGCATTCCCCCTTGAGCGGCGTGCCGGATCAACCGTGTGGGGCGTGACGTGAACACAATAGGCTTTTCCTTTTGAACTTGTAACTTGTAAAATTTGGTTCTGCTCCTTGGTGCGACCGATAGATAGAAATATGATTTTTCCTATAGTAATGAGAAGTTTGGTTCTGGCGTGATTCTTGCGTGGTACTCCCTCCGCTCCTAAATATTTGTCTTTCTAGAGATTTTAACAAGTGACTGCATATGGAGCAAAATGAGTGAATCTACACTCTAAAATATGTCTATATACATCCGTATTTGGTAGTCCATTTGAAATCTCTAAAAAGAAAAATATTTAGGAATGGAGGGAGTACGTACAAAAATTATGAAGTTGATGCGAAAGGTAAGATAATTACTAGTACAATATACTCCTACATGGAATTGACGGAAAGATAAAGATACATATGGATCCATCAACGACATCCTCATGCCCTAGTGCGCCAAGTCTCCAACCGACGTGTGAGGAGCAGCGGCGTTGGCGGCGAGCTCAACGTGCTTCTGAACAATGTCGTCCAAGGTTGCCCCACGATCCAAGAAGGCCAGTGTCCTATCGTCCTCCTCTTGCGTGTAGTAGTCCTTGTGGATGATTTGCTCATAGACGTGGGTGACTCTGTAGATAGTGCCTTGCTGCACCAGGCACTGCACGGCGAGCACGACCTCGAGGTGGACATTCTCTGGCGCGATGGCGGGCAGTCACAGGGCCACCAGTGCATCGAAGAGGTTGTCACCATAGAGGCCGTTGAGGGTGGTGGGCATCATAGAGCCTGGGCCTGTGGGCTGGAGGTATACGTCAAGGTCATCCACGAGCTTCTTGACAACGGTGAACTTGTCGAGGAAGCCGACGAGGAGCTCGTCGAACAAGGAGACGAAGTTGTCGTCCAAGAGGCCTCTCGCCCTAGCGGCCTCAAGCACGACCTAGAGACGTTCCTCGATGTCGGGCCGCAGGCCGGCGTCGTGGAGCATCTGACACAACCGACTCATGCTCACGCTCATCGCCTCCATGGGTCTAGCTTCTAGTCAACTGATCTTGTGATTGGAGTGATCACTCTTGCCCTTGGTTAGGGTGCGTAGGTGCGTAGGATTTCGTAGATTGGACTGGCGGGAAGCCTTTATATGAGAAGTGCAGACTGCATTGCATTCACGTGTGTGTTGGCCATCTACTCCTCAGCCCTCCCTCCGTACCGGTGCAGTGTAGTAGTCCTCTCACCAAGACCAAGTTGGGGGCAAAACGAGAGAACTTTGATGTTTACTACTCCCTCGATCTAGGTGTATAAGTTACGAAAACCAAATAATCTCAAAATACTTAGGCGCAGTGCATTAACTCCCACCTTGTTTCTTGTTTCTTGACATATCAACCAATAAGAGAGGTGTGCATGCTTTCATTGACTTGAGACTACCAAACATGACATACAGTGGTTAGTTCATTGCATGCAATGCTGTTAATTAGCAAATAAAAATTAAGTTCTCTCTTTTTCCCATCTTCCTTGGTCACAGTGCACAACCTAAGATGACTTATTCACCTAGACGGAGGGAGTAGTATTTTGTAATTAATGTCATTGCATGCAGAGAATGGAGCACTGTGTGTTGTGCTAAGTAGTCTCAAGTCATTGAATGCATACGAACCCCACGTCTCCTATTGGCTAATTTCTTTTTTCGTGGAAAAAGAAAACAGGGAACGAGGTGGGTAGTTAACGCACTGCGGCTAAAAGTTTTGGGATTACTTGGTTTTCTTAACATGACTAATGCACCAGTACAGAGGGAGTACAATAATAGTCTGATTGATGAGATTTCAGATTTGAGCCATCTCCGAAAGGGAGAGGAGTAGGGAGAGTGTATAATATCATCGGGAACTACATTCAAAACCGAATAAAATAATACTCCATGTATTTATTTACAGAGGGAGTAGTATATTTTTTGTGACATGCATTACTAGATATTGCTAGTCAAATACTAAATCCAGACAGAGGTGGTAGTACTACTAAATCTAGACGGTGGTGCTAGTACTAGTAGTACTACCAATGTAGTAGTATTGTACTACCCGTTCGTCAAATTATTACATGCTGCTCCTCACAGTGAAATGACAAGACCCTACGCCGGAGATGACACCTGAGTGTAGGCGCCGTGTTCGTCATACCAAAGTCAGCCTCACCATGTGCAGTCACTATCATCATGGCTGTAGAGCTAGCCTGCTTAACTAGCCATGTTTGACATAATTTCCCGTGCGTTGCCACGAGTAATAATAAATATTGTACTCGAGTAATGGGTATCGGGAACATTTATCGTAACATAGTACCTCGTGCTAGATAGTCATAATATTACAAGTTTCAAACTGATATTACAAATGCTAGGAGTAATGCTGCACCTACAAAGAGGGAGTTATCATGAAGTTTACGTAAGAACTTTCGTTACTTTAGGTGGATACATCATTATCGTACAAACTAAAATCCACCGCGCTGAGAAGTCACTAATGGGAAAATAAATTGTTTAGTCTCTGGCGACTTGATGTTTCAAAAACAAATTCAAGTTCTGTGGAGCCTTTGTCGTTTAGGCTTAGACGCTTGCGATGATCAGCACGCAATTCATTGTTGCGCCAGAGAACACCAAACCTCATTACCTTGAGCACACTTGCCTTCAGAACAAAGAACCTGGCCAATTTAATCTCAGATGTGCTACCTCGGTAGTCGACCAAATCAATTTCTGTAAGATGGATATCAAGGCATTCGATGAGATTGTTATAGTGCAACACATTTTTCAGTTTCAGGTATTTTTTATTTGCAAAAGAAGAGAACATATTAGAGCAGATGGCTGTATTAGATTGCCGTGTCATCAAGAGGTACCAATATCATTCGCTCATACGATGGGGTTGGCTCTAAGGCTAGTGATATTTTTTACTCTCTCTCTCTCTCTCTCTCTCTCTCTTTCCCTCTCTCCTCTCATTTACCTAGGAGCATGTGAAGAGCTTGGGCATTTGTTGCCTTCCACTATGTGGACGATGCCATATTTCTCAAAAGTTTGCCATATACAATATGCATCGATGTCAAATCAAAAGATTTTGGGACCGCTCTAGCAATGTGAGAGTTGGCACCGCTGTGCACACAGACCCACACGTACAAACAAATCGATCAAACCAACTACACCAGCATCTCCCTCTTCCAAACAAATGTTTTTTATTGCCTCGTTCCTCTCCCTCTCCCATGCAATTGTTTTTTCACTACAACAACAACAACAACAAAGCCTTTAGACCCAAACAAGTTGGGGTAGGCTAGAGGTGAAACCCATAAGATCTCGCAACCAACTCATGGCTCTGGCACATGGATAGCAAGCTTCCACGCACCCCTGTCCATAGCTAGATCTTTGGCAATACTCCAATCCTTCAGGTATCTCTTAACGGACTCCTCCCATGTCAAATTCAGTCTACCCCACCCTCTCTTGACATTCTCCGCATGCTTTAGCCGTCCTCTATGCACTGGAGCTTTTGGAGGCCTGCGCTGAATATGCCCAAACCATCTCAGACGATGTTGGACAAGCTTCTCTTCAATTGGTGCTACCCCAACTCTATCTCATATATCATCATTCCGGACTCGATCCTTCCTTGTGTGGCCACACATCCATCTCAACATACGCATCTTTGCCACACCTAACTGTTGAACATGTCGCCTTTTAGTCGGCCAACACTCAGCGCCATACAACATTGCGGGTCGAATCGCCGTCCTCACTACAAAAAAATACACTTCCGTGATGATACGTTTTTGTCATAGTAGGTCGCATTTTTTGTCATGCATGTACATCCATGACGATTTTATGACAGAATCAAGATAGTCATACCTGTGCTGTCGTGGAAGTGTTCCATGACATTACCAAAACTATCATCACGGAAGTGTCCACTTCCATGATGATAAATCGCGCGTCACAGAAGTGCTTTCGTCAAGGGTGACCGACACGTGCCATCCACCATAACGGAACACCGTTAAGCTATCGGGTCAGGTTTTGGATCCGATACCCCGTTAATAGCCCCGACCAATGGGGATTTTCCACGTGTAAAATCATCATTGGCTGGAGGAAACACGTGTCGGCTCATCGTTGGGACAGATGTCATCCACTCATTGGACAGAAGGCGCCTATGATACGTCGACACGTGGCACGACCCAACAGAGGCCCATTCCTATGAAAAGGCCGACCCATTTGACTTTGTCAAAAGGTGGCGGGCCGGCCCATGGAAAGCCTGTTAACGGCATGTTCACATATAGCCCATTTACAGCCCGCTAACACAAGGCCCATTACGCCCTATCCGAATTAGGCCCAGTAGCGTCATCTGGGCCATCCAATATGATTCCAGCCCGTTTTCACTTATGGCCCATGTGTGGCCCATGACGTCTTTCGGCCCATATGAGGCCCTTTGTAACTCTTGGCCCATTAACGGCCAGTGGTGAAACTAGCCCGTAATGAACAGTGTATCACTTTACACCCATTAACGACATGTGGTGAAACTGGCCCGTAATGAACAGTGTATCACTTTATACCCATTAACGACCCGTTATTCCATTGGGCCGTTTCCAGCCCATGTTATCTTTCGGCCTTCTCAGAGCCCATTAATTCTTGGGCTCATTTCCAGCATTCGTTTACTTACGGCCTGTTACTGTCATTTTCTGCTTGTGGGCCAAATTCAGCCTGTGGTTACAGTCGGCCCGTTTGTGGTCCGTTAATACGTTGGGCCATTTTCATAGTGTCATCAAATACGGCCTATTAACGATGGCCCATTATGGTCGGCCCATGAACGGACGATTCCAACTCTAGCCCGTTTACGGCCATAATGCGGTCTGTTATTGGCCCATGTTTGGCCAATCGATCATACGACCCGTATAAGGCCCATTGATGATACGGCCCGTAGAAGGCCCATTGTTTCTACGACCCATAGAAGGCCCATTGTTTCTATGGCCCGTAGAAGGCCCATTGTTTCTACGGCCCGTAGAAGGCCCATTGTTTCTACGGCCCATAGAAGGCCCACTATTTCTACGGCCCGTAGGAGGCCCAGTGTCACTACAGTAAATATTAGTCCATGGTTATTGTGGCCTAGTTTAAAAAATAGGCTATTGCAGCCACTAGCAAACTGCGGAAAAAGAACTGCAATGACTACAAGCAAACAAATAAACAAGACAACAAGGAAATAAATAAGCAAGCAACTTACGCTAGGCTATCACGACTATCACACATATTACATCCACTGGGCATCAAAGTTCGCCACCAGTGCAAATAAACGTGCCAACAAAAGAATATACAAAACTGAGAGCACTTCAAAAGGCACTAGGCCTGGCCAGGTCGGGCCCCCCAAACAGCTGAAGAAGCTGAGTAGACCTCAGTTGTGCCAACGATAGATGCATCAACAGTAGATGTATGGCATGATGGTGCGCACGATAGTCCTCTAACATCTTCATTGCATCTTTGACTTCAAGTTGGAGCTGAGCTGAAGCAAGCCTTTCCGTTTTAAGTTGAGACTGAAGAATTCGAACTGGTTGAGGCAGCAACTGCACAGAGGTTGTCTCAATCCTGCTGGTGAGTAGCTTCAACTCACTATCTTCATCAAGAGAGGACCTTGGGGTCATCTCGCTATCCTCAAGATGGTTTGGTTCACTATCTTCCCTAAAGTTCTGCCTGGCTTAAGAGATACGACTCTGAAAGAGAAACAAGGAGACGCGTAATAGGTTTCACAATTATATAAGCAAAGAAATGGATCTGTTCTGCATAAGGAACATGTTTTTACAACTACAATTTGAAATTGGTAGTTGTTGCAAACATCCAATCAGATGTAAACAGCAAAGCAAACAGCAGTGGAGGAAATGATGCCTATCCAAATCGATACTAGAACAAAATTTGAAGGCTTGAGAAGGATGAACTTACATTACATGTTAACACGGGCTGGACAAAGCCCTTCTCCATGTTGATGGAAGGATAATTCAATAAATTCCAAAAAGAAAATTCTGTATAAGCGTTGCCATTATTCTACATTTTGCAAAGAGTAAATATAGATCAAATAATGTTGGAAGAAACAGAGGATAACGAAGCTCAGGTGCATACTGATGATACATAATCAAATAGCAAGTAATTAAGTACATCGTTACAAGGCAAAAGGGAGAGAGGTACTGACAAGAGCAATGCAGAGCCCAGTATTATTGTGAGATTGTATGATCCTTTGAGCAAGGAGATTCATTTTAAATTAGTTTTCGTACAAGAGAGAAGGTAAGGCACATGCAAAAATTTAGGAGTTCACATTTTGAATTGATATCTTAGACAGTACCTTACGCTGGGCTCTCAGCAGTTCTAATAGGGGTTTGACCACTAGAGTAGGGGTAAAGTGTGGTACAGTTGGGCCTGTGTTTTCTCTGGCTGCTGATCTATCTGATTTAACAGGTATCACTACCTTTTCCAAATACCTAGTTTGTACTCCTTGAGTATCTGCACTCACCCTCTTCCTTTTGGACATCTATTACGAAAGAACAACATTTGACTGGAAAATCATAGTGTGACGACACATGGAATAGGTACAGAAAATGGATAGGTATGGCATATACTCATATATGATGCTTAAACTAAGCAGATGGTGTAACAAAGTAGAAGTAATGTAAGAGGTCAGATGCAAAATATGTGCGACCAATACAACTTTGCAAAGTTAGAGCAAGCACCTTGATGGGCGAATAAGATAGGCCATCCTCCGCCATGCCAAGTTTGTTAGCCAGTGGATTGTTCCGCCATATTCCTCTCGTGCGCCCATTCTCATATTCATTTTGATAATGTTCAATATCTGACATGCATGAAAACATAAAAACAAGTGAGATTTTCTTTGTAATGCAGAAGTGATTCGAATCCAATACTGGCTCCCTGTAAAACCCCTTTGTGCTATCTCTGCAATTCTTTTAAGAGATGCCATGCATGCTGTAATTTGGTGTGTGCATTAATATAATGTGGCCTACAACTCAAAATATGAGAGCTCCGGAAGTGATGACACTTCGCAAATGACAACTTCAACATATAGTAAAGAAGAACAAGTCGACCTGACCTGACAGATTCAAAATATACTAAGGGAGAACAACTTGACCTGACCAGTCGACCGCAAGAGAACAAGATCATCTTAAAGAAGAGCAGAAGAGAAAGCAGATTGAAGATATTACAAGTCTTTCAATACAATGTCGGTTGGACACCCATGATGAACCAGAGCTCACAGAGAAATACTATTCTTTCCGGTCTCTCCATATGTGGCTCACATGCATTTCGAAACTAAAGTAGGAACATTTAGCTAACCAATTAAACATCTCTCAGTTTTACTTATATCAGCAATAATATCAGATATGAATTTGTGCAACTAAGCTTGTTTAGCTCGATGGGTGGAGCAGTGCTATTACGACACGAACCACGTAGGTTGATTGTGGTCATCATAAAATGGGCAAACCATAAGCACGATGAGTACAGTGTTGACCGTGGCAGTGGGATGGCAGATCTGAAGCTGCAAACCGCACAAAGGGTACATAGCAACCGATGTTTGCTTTGAAATAACAACTAAGATTTGGTATGGACAAGAAAGTACGGTCAACAAGTGACAAAGAAATGCAACTATGCTGTCTCTCTCTATATGACGCAACATGCATTTGGAAACTCAAGTGGGACCTTTAGCTAACCAATTAAATGTGTCGGTTAACTAATATCAGTATCATATCATAATCATGTTTGAACAACTAAGCTTTCGAACTCTGAGTGTTGTGTTGTTTAGCTTGAAGGGTGGAGTAATGCTAGTACGACAGAAAGCACCTACGCAGATCATAGTAGAGTAGAAAAAAGGGGGAAACTCTAAGCATCAAGAGAAAAATCAGGAAAGTGGAACTAGCTGGACCAGTGGGTGGCGCACATGCTTTTCGAAACGAATATAGGATCATTAGGTGACCAATTAAACGTTCTCTGTTTTAGTGATATGAGCATCATATTAGATTCGTATTTCAACACGTAAGCTTTGGGTTGAGGTCTTTAGGAGCAGTACTAGCACGACACGAAGCACCTACTATGATGGTAATGAATATAAAGGGGGGAAACCATAAGCTTTATGAGTATAGTGTCCGTGCCATGGCGGATCTAAAGGTGCAAACCGGACAAAGCTACTTCGCAACCAATGTTTGCTTTCAACTAGCCACTATGACTTGATACAGACAAGAAAAGTACAGTAAACAAATTACGATCTATTTTCCGGGTGAGATCAATAACTTAAGCACATATGGAAGAGTACCACCTCTCTTGCGACATCGTGTAGGCCTATGCTGATACGTTGAGGGTGCTGCAGGGCGATGGCTATCGGCGGCGGGGAAGAAGACTTTAGACGACAGACAGCCGGGTCAGGGGATAAATCTTGTTACCGCGGACGAGGCAGTCGTAGGAGCGGCAACGGAAAGGTGGACAACGGCACCGATGAAGCGAGAGGAGGCGATGAAAGGATCCTGGTCCAACGCCGTGGATGAGAGACGTCCATCTCTTGCAGTGGATGACGGAGTAGGGGTAGCGGCTCCGGCAAGGTGGAGGATGGAGTGGCGGACGGAGGAGGCTGGCCACAGTGCGGAGGTTGTCGTGCCGCCGACCATGTATGAATGGGGAAATGGAGGGGAGGGGGGATCTCAAACTTTGGGACGCGCTTGTCTGAAATGTGGGAAAGTTACGAACTTATCCCCCGTTTTAAATTTTGGAATCGCGTCGGTTGGGGATAGGACGGTAATCTCGCATCTCCCAAATATTTACTGGTAACTATTTCGGGTGAGGAGAGGGTGTTTTGCCGCCCACGGTTGGCGCCCACGGTGTATGAACGGGCTGACAGGTAGGGCTGTTGTGTCACGTCTGAGGGAAGTTACACATCTGCCCCTATTTAAAATATTAGCCTACATTGATTTCGGACGAGGAGAGTTTGTTTTGCCGCCCACCGTGTATGAATGGGGAAATGGAGGAAGAGACACATGTCTTTCGGACGAGCTTGAATCAAATGTGTTTTGCCGCCCACGTTTGGCGCCCACCGTGTCTGAATGGGCTCAAAGGCCGTCGTGTCACGTCTGATTGAAGTTACTAGTCTACCCCTATCGATAGCAGTGTAAATCCGGTCGATAAGGATGTCAAGTGTCAGGGGTAGACAGTAATTTCCATCTTGCAAACACTTTCTTGGGGCAGCCCACAAATTATAGCGGGTGTTTAGCCGCTTCGTTCAAAACTTGGGAGAATTAGCATTCACGTTTGCCCTGGGCCCTGGCAAACTAAATTCAAATCCAATTTGTATTCGATACGAATATCCACAGATAATTCTATGTTTTGTTATTTATTTCTTCAAAACCATAACAAAGATATATTCCACCTTTATATACGATTATGATTTAGAAATGCCGTGATCTTCGAATTCAGTAGGTTGGATACACTCTGAGTCAAACAGTTATTTCATCCAATACAATATGCTCACAAGAAAAACAGTTCACCTTATGTCAATCATACAAGTATTGAGGATTACCTCGCCTAAAAAATTTGGATCATTACAACACATGGACAACATAGGGGGTCTTGCAACATAATCCATTCAGAGACATGACACAACATGCAAGTACAATAATCTAATGACAATTTCAACTGGTATCTAAAGAAGAACCGGGATTACCCTGGGCTTCACATAGCAGAAACAGCAGGACCTCCTCCGTCTTCAAATGCAAAATTCTTACTTCCTCCAATTCTTGGGTTGCTTGCATAATGCGTGCCGCTAATTCCATAATTTCTAGCCTCAAGATAAATATTACCTCATTCATGGCAGCCACACCATCTCTTTCTGGCTCTAGTAGAGCCTCGAGCACTATAATATCTGTGCTCAGACTGCTCTCCGGCAGTGTTGCCTCTGAACTGCTACCATCTAGTAACATGGATGGCGCACTGCTTCCACAAATAGATTCTGGGGTTGTTGATGTCTACTACACAACCTTCTTCTTGTAGACGTTGTTGGGCCTCCAAGTGCATAGGTTTGTAGGACAGTAGCAAATTTCCCTCAAGTGGATGACCTAAGGTTTATCAATCCGTGGGAGGCGTAGGATGAAGATGGTCTCTCTCAAACAACCCTGCAACCAAATAACAAAGAGTCTCTTGTGTCCCCAACACACCCAATACAATGGTAAATTGTATAGGTGCACTAGTTCGGCGAAGAGATGGTGATACAAGTGCAATGTGGATGGTAGATATAGGTTTTTGTAATCTGAAAATCTAAAAACAGCAAGGTAACTAATGATAAAAGTGAGCGTAAACGGTATTGCAATGGTAGGAAACAAGGCATAGGGTTCATACTTTCACTAGTGCAAGTTCTCTCAACAATAATAACATAATTGGATCATATAACTATCCCTCAACATGCAACAAAGAGTCACTCCAAAGCCACTAATAGCGGAGAACAAACGAAGAGATTATGGTAGGGCACGAAACCACCTCAAAGTTATCCTATCTGTTCTATCTATTCAAGAGTCCGTAGTAAAATAACATGAAGCTATTCTTTCCGTTCAATCTATCATAGAGTTCATACTAGAATAACACCTTAAGACACAAATCAACCAAAACCTTAATGTCACCTAGATACTCCATTGTCACCTCAAGTATCCGTGGGCATGATTATACGATATGCATCACACAATCTCAGATTCATCTATTCAACCAACACAAAGTACTTCAAAGAGTGCACCAAAGTTTCTACCGGAGAGTCAAGACGAAAACGTGTGCCAACCCTTATGCATAGGTTCATGGGCGGAACCCGCAAGTTGATCACCAAAACATACATCAAGTGGATCACGTGATATCCCATTGTCACCACAAATAAACACGGCAAGTCATACATCAAGTGTTCTCAAATCCTTAAAGACTCAATCCAATAAGATAACTTCGAAGGGAAAACTCAATCCATTACAAGAGAGTAGAGGGGGAGAAGCATCATAAAATCCAACTATAATAGCAAATCTCGCGATACATCAAGATCGTATCACCTCAAGAACACGAGAGAGAGAGAGAGAGAGAGAGAGAGAGAGACCAAACACATAGCTACTGGTACATACCCTCAGCCCCGAGGGTGAAATACTCCCTCCTCGTCATGGAGAGCGCCGGGATGATGAAGATGGCCACCGGTGAGGGATCCCCCCTCCAGTAGGGTGCCGGAACAGGGCCCAGATTGGTTTTTGGTGGCTATAGAGGCTTGCGGCGGCGGAACTCCCAATCTATTGTCGTCTTCGATGGTTTTAGGGTATATGGGAATATATAGGCGAAAGAAGTCAGTCGGGGGAGGCTCGAGGGGCCCACGAGATAGGGGGCGCGCCCAGGGGGTGGGCGTGCCCTCCTATCTCCTGGCCTTCTCGAAGCTTCCCTGGCTTGTACTCCAAGTCTCCCGGATCATGTTCGTTCCAAAAATCACGCTCCCGAAGGTTTCATTCGTTTGGACTCCATTTGATATTCCTTTTCTTTGAAACATTGAAATAGGCAATAAAACAACAATATGGGTTGGGCCTCCGGTTAATAGGTTAGTCCCAAAAGTAATATAAAAGTGTATAATAAAGCCCGTAATCATTCAAAACAGATAATAAAATAGCATGAATGCTTCATAAATTATAGATACGTTGGAGACGTATCAACATCCCCAAGCTTAATTCCTGCTCATCCTCGAGTAGGTAAATGATAAAAGAAAGAATTTATGAAGTGTGAATGCTAGAAGGTGCACAAGTTTGATCAATGATAATTTCAATCACCTTTTCTAGGATGATTATATGTCATAACAATAGTTCATCTCATAAAACTTCTCAAGAACAAGTAACAAGCTATTCACATGTTAAAGCATAGACCATAAACTTTCTTGAAAACTAGCAAACTTCATCCTCAGTCATCAAACAATTGTAATTCATCTTATTTTCAGGAAGGGTCTATGTTAGAGCTTTGATTTAGCAAACTCCACATATTCAACTATCATATAGTCTTCTACAATTGCTAACACTCACGCAATACTTATGGTTATGGAGTTTTAATCGGACACTGAGAAAGATAGGGGCTTATAGTGTTGCCTCCCAACGTATTCACCTTTGGGTGATGTCAACAATAATAGTTCATGCTAACTTACATCCAATTGGATATATATATCAGGATCTTTCCAACACGAGGTGCTTGCCAAAGGATAAAATGAAAAAGGGAAAGGTGAAGATCACCTTGACTCTTGCATAAAAGACATAAAGTAAAAGATAGACCCTTCGCAGAGGGAAGCAAAGGTTGTCATGCGCTTTTATGGTTGGATGCACAAAATCTTAATGCAAAAGAACATCACTTTATATTGCCACCTGTATATGGACCTTTATTATGCAGTCTGTCGCTTTTATTGCTTCCATAACAAGATCGTATAAATCTTATTTTCTTCACACTAATAGATCATACATATTTAGAGAGCAATTTTTACTACTTGCACCGATGACAACTTACTTGAAGGATCTTACTCAATCCATAGGTAGGTATAGTGGACTCTCATGGCAAAACTAGTTTAAGGATATTTGGAAGCACAAGTAGTATCACTACTTGGTGCAAGGAATTTTGGCTAGCATGAGGGGGAAAGGCAAGCTCAACATGTTTGAATGATCCATGACAATATACTTTAACTGAGATGTGAGAAAACATAACCCATTACGTTGTATTCCTTGTCCAAAATCAACTCTTTAGCATGTCATACTTAATGAGTGCTCACAATTATAAAAGATGTCTAGGATAGTATATTTATATGTGAAATCTCTCTTGCTTCAATATTCTTTCATGAATTGTTCAAGTGACCAATACAATGCTTGCTAACCTTCAATAAATTTACAACCTCTACTTCTTAGATGTGAAGTCATTACTCCCCGTGGGATAAGCAAATGAAACATATATAATTTCAGATTTATGACATTCAACTCATTCAACCATTTACTCATAGGATATAAGTGAAGCACACGAGTAAATGACAAACTACTCCAAAAAGATATAAGTGAAGATCAATGAGTAGCTAAATAATTATGTAACTATATGAAGACTCTCTCTCATTTAAGAATTTCATATATTGGTATTTTATTCAAATAGCAAGCAAATAAAAATAAAATGACATTGCAAGGATAGCACAACTCATGTGAAGAAGCAAAAACTTAGGCTCAACCGATACTAACCGATAGTTGTTGAAGAAGAAAGGTGGGATGCCTAACGGGGCATTCCCAAGCTTAGATGCTTGAGACTTCTTGAAATATTATCTTGGGGTGCCTTGAGCATCCCCAAGCTTGAAATTTTGTGTCTCCTTAATTCTTCTCATATTAGGGTTTATCTTTTTATCAAAAGCTTCATCCACACCAAACTCAACAAGAACTCGTGAGATAGGTTAGTATAAACCAATGCAAAAACTTATCATTTTCTACTGTAACAAATCACTAAAATTATTATTAAACATTTCATACTAAATTCCTCTGCATATTTAACACTCCTAGCCTCAAATAGAATCATTAAACAAGCAAACATATGTAAGCAATGCAAACATAACAGCAATCTGCCAAAACAGTACAGTCTGTAAAGAATGCAAGAGTCATCATACTTCCCTAACCCCAAAAATTATGAGAAAAATACTACGCTGTATAAGATTTATCAGATCTCAGTATGCAAAAAGTTTCAACATTATACCATTCTCTGAATTTTCTAGGGAATTTTTGCAACAGCGGTAAACTTTCTGTTTTCAAACAGCAACATGTATACTAGCAAAATAAGCATGGTAAAGGCTATCCTTGACATTTTTATTGAAAATAAAGATGCAAAACATTATTCTAAATAACAGCAAGCAAATACTAACAAAATAAAAGGATGCTCCAAGCAAAACACATATCATGTGGTGAATAAAAATATAGCTCCAAGTAAAGTTACCGATGAACGAAAACGAAAGAGGGGATGCCTTCCGGGGCATCCCCAAGCTTAGGCTCTTGGTTGTCCTTGAATATTACCTTGGGGTGCCTTGGGCATCCCCAAGCTTAGTCTCTTGCCACTCCTTATTCCATAGTCCATTGAATCCTTACCCAAAACTTGAAAACTTCACAACACAAAACTCAACAAAAAACTCGTAAGCTCTGTTAGTATAAGAAAATAAACCACCACTTAGGTACTGTAATAAACTCATTCTAAATTCATATTGGTGTAATATATACTGTATTCCAACTTCTCTATGGTTCATACCCTTCGATACTACTCATAGATTCATCAAAATAAGCAAACAACACATAGAAACCGGAATCTGTCAAAAACAGAATAGTCTGTAGTAATCTGTATCAAACGTATACTTATGGAACTACAAAAATCCTACAAAATTAGGAAGTCCTAAGAAATTTGTGTACCAATCCATATAAAAAAGAATCAGACCAAAATCATGTTTCTATGAATTAGCAAAACTAATTTACTAGGTGCAAAAGTTTCTGATTTTTAGCAGGATCAACACAACTATCACCGTAAGCTATCCTAAAGGTCTTACTTGGTACTTTATTGAAACAAAAGCTATAAAACATGATTACTACAGTAGCATAATCATGTGGACACACAAAAACAGTAAAGGTAAATATTGGGTTGTCTCCCAACAAGCGCTTTTCTTTAATGCCTTTCTAGCTAGGCATGATGATGACAATGATGCTCACGTAAAAGATAAGAATTGAAACATAACAAGAGCATCATGAAGCACATGACTAGCACATTTAAGCCTAAACCATTTCCTATGAATAGGGATTTTGTGATCAAACAACTTATGGGAACAATAATCAACTAGTATAGGAAGGCAAAACAAGCATAGCTTCAAGATTTTCAACACATTGAGAGGAAACTTGATATTATTGCAACTCCTGCAAGCATATGTTCCTACCTCATAATAATTTTCAGTAGCATCATGAATGAATTCAACAATATAACCAGCACCTAAATCATTCTTTTCATGATCTACTTGCATAGAAAATTTACTACTCTCCACACAAGCAAGATTCTTCTCATTCGGAATAGTGGGAGTATCATAAGAGACTTGAATACTATAAATTGTTTCCACATTAAAAGAGTAATGTTCAGAAAAAGGGTAATCATAATCATGAAAAGTTTTATAAATATAATCATCACTACTTTTTATAGCATAAGTTTCATCACAATAATCATCGTAAGTAGCAACTTTGTTCTCATCATAATCGATTGAAACCTCTTCCAAGATAGTGGAATCATTACTTCCTAAAGTTGACACTCTTTGAAACCCACTTTCATCAATATAATCATCATAGGTAAGCGGCATGCTATCGTAATAACAACTTTACAAATCAAAACTTGGGAGGCTAAAAATATCATCTTCATTAAACCTAGCATCCCCAAGCTTGGGACAAACATTAATTTCAGCAAATATATTCTCAAATATTTCATCCTCATCAAACATAGCTTCCCCAAGCTTGGGCCTTTTCATATCATAAGCATAATCACTCTCATCATTAATAGTATGGATAGCACCAATAGTATAGCAATTATCATCATCAAAATGAGTATTAGGAGCAACATCATTTGGGAGGGATACCTTTTTACCTTTGTTGCTCCTTCTTTTATTCTTCTTCACATTATGTGTGGGTTCAACCTTCTTGTTTGAGCTCCTTATAGATGAGATTGGTTGAATAGAAAGCTCCTCCTCGTTACCTGATTCATCATAATAAATAAGAGGAGGATATTGGGAAGTCTCTTCCCTTTCATTAGTATTCTCTTCATCTTCTATTTGCTTTCTTTTCTTTAGGTAATTGGCAATATAAGGATTTTCAATGCAATTCACCGCACAATACAAATAAATCTTTTCTAGATCAATATCAAGAAATCTATCAAGATTAAATTTTGGAATACCCTCAGTTATACGTTTCATTTCTTCATACCCCAAAAGAAGACTAAGCCCTTTATGATGCTCAAGGGTAATCAAATTATCACAATTTTTAGATACGATTTGGTCATGAAACAATTTTCATTGGAGATTTAAATGACCACGTTCATTGCAAAGTTCACAAGCAGCACGAAAAATATTGAATTTTTCAGCACAAACATCAAGACTTTCTTGCAACAATTTAGTTTCTGAATGCTTATGCCTCTTGCAATATCTATTTTCCCTATTTGGTGTGTACTTGCAAACCCGATTCACTCCACAAAAATTGGCATGCTTATAGGAGACATTTTCATCATAACTAGTGCAATCATCATTAGTACTATGGATATTCAAAGAGTTCATACTAACAACATTGTAATCATGCTCATCATTCAAAGATTTAGTACCAAGCATTTTAGTGCATTCTTCTTCTAGCAATTGAGCACAATTTTCCTTTTCATCATTCTCATGAAAGATATTAAAAATACGAAGCGTATGAGACAAACTCTATTCCATTTTTTGTATTTTCTTTTATAAACTAAACTAGTGATAAAACAAGAAACAAAAAGATTCGATTGCAAGATCTAAAGATATAACTTCAAGCACTCACCTCCCCGGCAACGGCGCCAGAAAAGAGCTTGATGTCTACTACACAACCTTCTTCTTGCAGACGTTGTTGGGCCTGCAAGTGCACAGGTTTGTAGGACAGTAGCAAATTTCCCTCAAGTGGATGACCTACGGTTTATCAATCCGTAGGAGGCGTAGGATGAAGATGGTCTCTCTCAAACAACCCTGCAACCAAATAACAAAGAGTCTCTTGTGTCCCCAACACACCCAATACAATGGTAAATTGTATAGGTGCACTAGTTCGGCAAAGAGATGGTGATACAAGTGCAATATGGATGGTGATACAAGTGCAATATGGATGGTAGATATAGGTTTTTGTAATATGAAAATATAAAAACAGCAAGGTAACTAATGACAAAAGTGAGTGTAAACAGTATTGCAATGGTAGGAAACAAGGCATAGGGTTCATACTTTCACTAGTGCAAGTTCTCTCAACAATAATAACATAATTGGATCATATAACTATCCCTCAACATGCAACAAAGAGTCATTCCTAAGCCACTAATAGCGGAGAACAAACAAAGAGATTATGGTAGGGTACGAAACCACCTCAAAGTTATCCTTTCTGTTCTATCTATTCAAGAGTCCATAGTAAAATAACATGAAGCTATTCTTTCCGTTCAATCTATCATAGAGTTCATACTAGAATAACACCTTAAGACACAAATCAACCAAAACCCTAATGTCACCTAGATACTCCATTATCACATCAAGTATCTGTGGGCATGATTATATGATATGCATCACACAATCTCAGATTCATCTATTCAACCAACACAAATTACTTCAAAGAGTGCCTCAAAGTTTCTACCGGAGAGTCAAGACGAAAACGTGTGCCAACCCTTATGCATAGGTTCATGGGCGGAACCCGCAAGTTGATCACCAAAACATACATCAAGTGGATCACGTGATATCCCATTGTCACCACAGATAAACACGGCAAGACATACATCAAGTGTTCTCAAATCCTTAAAGACTCAATCCGACAAGATAACTTCAAAGGGAAAACTCAATTCATCACAAGAGAGTAGAGGGGGAGAAACATCGTAAGATCCAACTATAATAGCAAAGCTCGTGATACATCAAGATCGTACCACAGAGAGAACACGAGAAAGAGAGAGAGAGATCAAACACATAGCTACTGGTACATACCCTCAGCCCCGAGGGTGAACTACTCCCTCCTCGTCATGGAGAGCGCCGGGATGATGAAGATAGCCACCCGTGATGGATTCCCCCTCCGGCAGGGTGCCGGAACGGGCTCCTGAGAGGTTTTTGGTGGCTACAGAGGCTTGCGGCGGTGGAACTCCCGATCCTTCGATGGTTTTAGGGTATGTGGGAATATATAGGCGAAAGAAGTCGGTTGGGGGAGGCTCGAGGGGCCCACGAGACAGGGGCGTGCCCAGGGGGTGGGCGCGCCCTCCTATCTCCTGGCCTCCTCGAAGCTTCCCTGGCTTGTACTCCAAGTCTCCCGGATCATGTTTGTTCCAAAAATCACGCTCCCGAAGGTTTCATTCCATTTGGACTCTGTTTGATATTCCTTTTCTTCGAAACACTGAAATAGGCAATAAAACAGCAATATGAGCTGGGCCTCCGGTTAATATGTTAGTCCCAAAAGTAATATAAAAGTGTATAATAAAGCCCGTAATCATTCAAAATAGATAATAAAATAGCATGAATGCTTCATAAATTATAGATACGTTGGAGACGTATCAGTTGTACATTGTGTCCTAGTGTGAACGGCATCCTGAAAGGTTTCCGCTGGACATAAGTAAGAGATAGTTATCGTATGATTCAGCAGTAAGCTTACATGGTAAACGATAGACGAATTATTGCCGAGTATGGCAAACTGTATTTAAATGGTTTGAAGCAGCATCAGCCGAAAAGAAATTAAAATGGTAACATGAAACTAGGGATGTAAGTGGCAAATAAACGACGTCCGCCAGTCCCATCTAGTTAGTTTTTGCTAGCTCCCTAGTTCATTTTCCTCAAAAAACAAAAACTCTTTTGAATTATCATATCTCTAGTGGACTTTAATCTGGATTAAACGGGACCTAGTTGACATCCCTAGTTGAAAGGGAGTGTACCACCGCTATATTTAAGTTGCCAAGGCATCTAAGTAGTTGAAATAATCTGAGAAATGACTTAACAATGTGGCCTCATATAAACTACGAAGAAAATCTTGTGATGAAGTTGAGAGGAAAAGTTAAGGACTCAAATGAAATAGGCATGCATTTCTTTACAATAATACAACAGGCACTGCTGACATATTGGCCAACTCAGCTACAGCGTAACAACAAACAAGCATTCGAATCGAGCAATACAGCAAAGCAGACAACTGAACTATTTGTAATTCGGTAGGATTACAGGTTGAGGGCACAAGCCAAGAAAGCAGCCCACTCGCATTACATTTCACATGTATTAAAACACACTGGCTTACCATATGTTGCTGTGAAGCCTCGCTGTTGTTGCAATGTTCTTTGAAGATATCGTCAGCATCCCGTGGTTGCAAATCTAGTTGTTGTAGTTTATTTGGCACCCTCTATTTAGGTAAAATTAATTTTAATCGCATGCACTGGTCCGAATTGATCATCAATGGTTCATCTAAACTAATGAAAGAAGGGTGTGTGCATACACGACAATATATCTGCTTCCCTCTATTTTTATGCTTGTTCGAGGTGCCAGCCCCAAAAGAACAAATATTTTGCTTGATGGGGTTGGCAGCTCCATAATTAATAGAAGCATCAAATTAGTCATGCAACTTGGGAAGATCAAGAACACACAAACAAGTAATGAACAGAGGCTCGGAGCAGTGATGTAATAGCTAGCATCCGAAAATGTAGGGTAAAACGAACAAAAAGCAGCGGAACCACATGCTAGTTTGCTGATGTGTAATTAAGCATAGAGAACATTAAGCAGTCTGATGGAACCAACAGGTGGCATCAGAACAACACCATTATCATAAATATAGCATTCAAGAAGTAAAATAGTAGGCAGTAATATCTAGGAAGTATAGTAATACTCCCTCCATTCCAAAATAGATGACTCAACTTTGTACTAACTTTAGTACAAAGCTAGTACAAAGTTGGGTCATCTATTTTGGAACGGAGGGAGTACTTAGGACAAAAATAAAGCATATTAACTATATGTGCACTGGTATGTAATTTAGCACATGTAACATGTTCACTGCCAGAAGTATGGCCCTACAAGTGCAAGCAGAATAACGCATCTCATGAAAAACTGAATGATGCCCTGAAGAAATTCAAAGGTGCGGTGCTTATACTAGGAAAGTGAACGTAGGCACCGGCCGTTGGATAATAGTACCTCATTCTTGGCGGCGTATGGGTATCGTTGTCATACTTAATAGCTAAGGATCGTCGATGGTGCTCGTGTTGCAGTTGAGTTTGGGCCAGCTGTCGCCGTCGCTGAAGCGGCTCCGGTGCTACGGTTGAGGCGCCTGTCGACAACAAGAAAGCTCATCTGTGGTAAGTGAACAGTTGCACGATAAAGAGAAAAACTGAGGGAGTAAAAATCGAAATAACCTGATGAGACTGCGGCCTCGGTAAAGGAGGGACGATGGAGTGGAATATGGCGTCCGTGGAGCGGGACCGGTGCAGTGGACGAAGGCTTCAGCGGGCGCGTTGTACAGTGCTTTCGCTGAGGAGGATCTGTTGCAGCGGACGAGGGCTTGTATGAAGGGCCAGCGAAGGGGCGGACGAGGGAGTCAGTGAAGGGCATACACTGTGGTGGACGAGGGCGCCGGTTAATCAGATCCGGTGCGGTGGACCATGATGGCGGTCAAGGAGATCTGGAGCGGTGGACAAGCCAGTCGCTGAAGCGGCACCGGTGAAGTGGTGAGTGATGAAGCCATGTACCTAGGGTAGGGTCATGGACCTGTCCAAACTACCCTACCCAAGGACATCTCTAGAAGAAACCACCTGTCAATCGACTCAGAAGTATTCCACTCGACAGACTCAAAGACACTCGACCATGAAGCCAACCACTCGACGGCCAGGAGTTCTAAAGTCACTCTGCACGCCAACGGTCGGTCATTAAGTAGATTTTATGGTCATCATAGCACTTTATGTGTAGCGTTACCAGTAACGCCCAACCTTAATGTATCTTAAACCCTGCATAACTGAGGGCCGGAGGGGCCTGGCAGACTCTATATAAGCCACCCCCCTCCTCAGTGTAAAGGGTTCGCACCCCTGTAACTCATACGCATATAATCTAGTCGACCGCCTCTGGGCTCCGAGATGTAGGGCTGTTACTTCCTCCGAGTAGGGCCTGAACTCGTAAATCCCTTGCGTATACAACTGCACCATAGCTAGGATCTTGCCTCTCCATTAGTACCCCCCTACACTGCTGTCAGACTTAGAACCACGAAAGTTGGCGCCCACCATGGGGCAGGTGTCTTAGCGACTTATTGGAGAAGTTGCATTTTTTCCGATCTCCTTCATCATGGTTTCAGGCGGAGTTTTGGTTGAGGGCCGCGAGATCCGTCTCGGCGCGCTCACGTTCATCGCCGACAACTCTGCTTGGCTTCAGGAGGCTCTGCTCGACATCGACGCGCTCCCAGTCCGCGGAGCGACGCACTTTCGCGCATGCGTCCGCGGCGTCCTGCTGCGGCAACCGTCGACCCAGTATCGGTCGGTCCTTGTGTCGTCCTCCCTCCCTGCTTCCCGCCGGCGCAAGCGCTCTGGTCGGTCAAGGCTTCTGTCAGGACCCCGACTAAATGCCACATCGATCTAGCATGTAACACCTCATATCACTTTGCGGCCTCACGCACGGTATCCCCACGGGTGTCGCCTTACCTTTGCCCGGGACCGTTTGCGCATTTTGGCACACGTATATGATGGTGTCGCTAGCATCCATATGATAAAGAGCCCGGGCTGACATGGCTAGTCGTAAACCCAAAGTGGCACTAACTTACAGGGACAGGCATCCATGACCCAGCATCGAACGTGTCGGTCATCAATGAGTGAATCCAGGCTGTAGCACTGGGCTAACAGGACTCCGGTGAACCGGGTTGTAGCGGGCTAGCAGGACTCCGGTATTCACCGCGTGACATTTCCCCGAAGGGACAGACACAGGATCGAAGAAGGACACATGCCGGCCTGCCTAAGTGTTCCGGAGCAGTAGCAAGCTACCAGGGCTCAGTGGAAGCACTAGGAGACATTTCCCGGTAAGAGAGGCTACTAAGAATAAACAACTAGATAGTCAGATCCCACACATAGCAATACACATTACACGTACGCATAACATGCAAGTATGTGCTGTACAACATGGCATCACAGCATAACTCAACAATCATATAGATAAAGGCTCAGAAGAGCCAGCATAGCATTTATTGCAAACAGGGGTCACAAAACCCATCATACAGAGCATACAAGCAACAAGCGGAAGCATTACATGTCTGGGTACAGACATCTACAAATGAAAAAGGCTGAAGAGCCTGACTATCTACAACATCCGATCAAGATCGTAGCTGAGGTACTAGCTACTAGTCGAAGTCCATGAGAACCCTAGTAAGACCGAAGTCTCTGCTGCAAAAACATAAATGAAGCAACATGAGTACAAAGGTACTCAGCAAGACTTACATCAGATCCTATCATACATGCATTTGTATCAAGAGGGTAATGTGGGGTTTAGTTGCAGCAAGCCAGCTTTGACTCTGTGGCTATCCTGTTCTACGACTACCAGAAACTCTGGAGGTGAGACAACGTACACGAGTCCACTAATCACCATTCAATACACTACTATGGATTCATCCCCGTCTCCCTACGAGAAGGCCATCCATAGCACTCACACTTGTCTTGAGCATTTTAGAGTATCCACTTCAAGTTGTCTATGTACCATGTAAGCATCCAAGAAGTCCATAACCGCGGACCCGGCTATTCAAATAGATCATGTTAACCCTGCAGGGGTGTACTTCTTCACACACGCTCTCGCCACTTACCGCCATGTACACGTCATGTATCTCGGCAACCTTCAAGCGGAAGCCTGGCGAGGGTGTCGGCCACGACCTGACTAACCACACAAGACTCTAGCCCAGGTTTATCGCCTATTCGGGTTCCATCCGCAAGGAGATCCGGCCGGGGTGTCGCTTACGGCCCCAAACGATGTGTACAGGGTTCCCGAGCCCACCATCCGGGTGACACTCGGTACACCAGGCCACGTGTGCCTAGTCTGTCCCAAGCCCACCCTGTCGGGTGCCACTTGGTAGAAAAATAGCACTACCTACAAACACCAGAAACTAGTTGCGACTCCTGGACAGAGACCAAGTTGGTTAATAAGTCGAGAGGGGTCGAGTTACCGGAACCCAATGTGTGGTAGTATCGAGTCATTGGACAACATACATAGAACTCAGTGCTTAAGGACGGTTCCAATGAGACAACCCACCATGTACTCCTACATGGCCTCTCACCGCTACCTTTACCAAATCGTGTTCACACACACTTCACTCTCAGCATCAGAACATATCGTAACACTCCAATTCATTCCCAATGAACCAGACCTGACACAACTCTAAGCAATAGCAGGCATAGCATGGTAGGAACACAACAATGGCTTCAATCAACTCCTACACATGCTAGTGGGTTTCAACTATTTACTGTGGCAATGACAGGTCATGCAGAGGAATGGGTTCAACTACCGCAGCACAAAGTAGCAGATGAACCGTTGTTGTCCTAATGCAATAACCGAGAGCAGGAGCGAGAGAGTAGGGTTTTATCGAAATGAACAAGGGGGGGTTTGCTTGCCTGGTAGATCAGCAAGGAAGGCACTGCTTCATAGATAGGCACTCTGGAACAGACTCCGGAGCAGGACCTATCGAGAAGGAACAGTGTCGGCAATCAAAACACAATCATATGCAACAATATGATGCATGAACATGGCATGTAGATGTGATGTTGTTTGAGCTAATGCAACTAGTAATCATTTGGTTTGAAGTCCATTTGAACCAAAGGTTCAAATGCATCTCCAAATTAAGCTCCTATATATGCCATAATGTGTTTTCTCATATTCAGCATGTATAAGTTGGTTTGTCATGCATGAAACTAGTACAGATGGAAAGATTGCATTTTTCTGATAATTTTTCATATATAAATTATTTTAATCTGAGCTGCGGTTGAATTGTTATGAATTTTTGAAGTTTAAAACAATTTCTGGAATTTCTGATTTAATTTAAATCCAGAAATCATATTATTGCGCCAGCATGACGTCAGCACGATGTCAGCGGTCAACTGGGCTGGTCCGGGTCAAACCTGACGTGTGGGGCCCACACGTCAGTGACAGGGGGGTTAAACAGGGGTTAATTTAGTTCTAATTAAAAGTTAGTGGCGCTAGGGCCCACTGTCAGCCGCAGGGGGGGTTAGTTAACGGTGATTAGCACTAAGCTAATCACCTGCCGACGGGGCCCACTCGTCAGGCCGGCGAGGTCGTCGGCGGCGACCTCTGGACGCGGCGGCGTCCGCGAAACAGGCCACGGGGGCGGCGTCGGAGAGCACCGGGGCGTAGCCCGGGCTCTCGCGCATCTGGTGGGGCAGGTGGAAGGAGCGGGGGAAGCCGGAGCTCGCCGGAGCAAAGCTCGCGGCGGCGGCCGGAGCTCGGCTTCGAGCGGGAACGGGCTGCGGGGCACGGGGAGGCCACCTGAGGGGCTCGGCGGCACCCTCGTGGCACTGGGAGCGCAATGGAAGGCTCGGTTTGGGCGGAGGCGGGCCGAGACGGCGACGGCGACATGGACGGCGGCAAGAGACTTCGGCCGTGGTGGGGAACGGTGCTACGGCGCGCGGGCAGTTAAACGGAGAGGGGGAAACGGTGGCGGAGCTCACCGCGGTTGCAGCGGCAGTCGAAGTGGGCTCGGGGACGCACTGATGCGGCCAGAGCGTCGATGGGGATCCACGGCGGCCGGCGATGGAAAAGACGACGGCGGCGGCTCCACGGGGCGTCCGGAGGGGCACGGCTTGACGGAGAGCTTCAGGGCGAGGGAGCGGAGCTCCTGCGCGTGTCGGGGAGGCGAGGGGAGGCCGGTGGCGGCGGCTATGGCGAACGGCGGCGACCGACGCGTTCGGACACGAGAGAGAGAGAGAGCGAGGGAGAAGGGGAAAAGCACGGGAGAGAGGGGGGTGAGGCCAGGGGTTCGGGGCGGCACCGAGAAGAAGCAACGCGGCGTCGCGCTGGCAGGGCAGGCAGGCAGGCGAGCTGGTGGCGTGGCGCGGTGGCGCGCGCGCGCGCCGGGCACACTCCCCTCCCTCTGTCGAGGACGAAGACGACAGAGGAGGAGGCGGGTTGGGCCGCCTGCTGGCTGGGCCGGCCTGCTGCTGCTGGGCCAGAGGTGCCAGGCAGAAGCCCAGGTAAGGTTTTCCTGTTTTATTTCTTTTTCTAAATTTTCTGACATTTGTTTTTGATTTAATAAAATACTAAATCAATTTATTACCTTATGCCAATTTTTGCAGGAGCTAGATATATTATTCCAGAGCTCCCCAACAGGTGGCATAATTTTTGGACCATATTTCATATATATAACAATATATATCCAAAGCAAATAATTATCGGATTAATCCAAATGGCCAAAATTAAATATCCATGAGCTCCTAAAATATTGGTTTGATTTTTGTCTCTGTCCAATATTTTCAGAGGGCAACATGAGCATTTTCTTGGACCCTTTTGGAGAAATTTTTATTTGGGTCATTTTCAAAAATGATTCTGAGGGTTCCACCAATCCTCATTTCAATTTTAAATGAAATTTAAATATGATGCACAAATGGCTAGCTAGTCTAAGTCATACCAGACTAGGGATGTGACAACTCGCCCCCACTTGAAAAAATCTCGTCCCGAGATTCAAGGGTTGACGGAAAGAAAGCGGGGTACTCCAGTCGAAGACGATCTTCTCGCTCCCAAGTAGCTTCTCTCTCGGAATGATGAGACCACTGAACTTTGAGAAACTTGATGTTTTGACGTCGGGTAACACGCTCGGCTTGATCAAGGATGCGAACCGGGTACTCTCGGTATGTGAGGTTATCTTGGAGATCAAGCGTTTCGTGGTCCACTCCACGGATAGGATCCGAGAAGCAACGCCTGAGTTGAGAGACGTGGAAGACATCATGAACTCGAGAAAGATGTGGGGGTAGTTCCAATTGGTAGGCAACCTCTCCTCGTTTAGCGAGAATGCGAAAAGGACCAATGTAACGAGGAGCCAACTTGCCCTTGATACCGAAACGATGGGTACCCTTCAAGGGAGTAACCCGAAGGTAGGCCTTTTCGCCAACTTCATAAGTCATATCCTTATGATGACGATCATACTGACTCTTTTGACGAGACTGGGCTGTTTTCAAATTCTCACGAATGATGCGAACTTGCTCTTCTGCCTCCTGGATCATGTCCGGTCCAAAGAATTGTCTTTCACCGGTTTCTGACCAGTTCAAAGGTGTTCGACATCTTCGTCCATAGAGAACCTCAAAAGGAGCTTTCTTGAGGCTGGATTGGTAGCTATTGTTATAAGCAAAATCGGCGAAAGGAAGACATTTCTCCCAATCCATACCGAATGAGATAACGCAAGCTCTGAGCATGTCTTCGAGAATTTGATTGACCCGTTCCACCTGACCACTCGACTGAGGGTGGAAAGCGGTACTGAAGGAAAGATGGGTTCCCATGGCAGTTTGGAAACTCTCCCAGAAATGAGAAGTGAAAAGACTGCCACGGTCTGAATTGATCTCTAGTGGAACACCATGAAGTGACACTATTCGAGAAATGTATAGGTCAGCAAGCTGACTAGCAGTGATACTCTCTCGAACAGGAAGGAAGTGAGCCACTTTGGAAAGACGATCAACGACTACGAAGATAGCGTTATTCCCTTTCTTGGTCCTGGGAAAGCCGGTGATGAAGTCCATACCAACTTTATCCCATTTCCACTCAGGAATAGCTAAAGGCTGAAGGGTGCCAGCATGTCTCTGATGCTCTGCCTTAACGCGACGACAAACGTCACAGTTAGCAATAAACTGAGCGATTTCTCTCTTCATCCTAGTCCACCAGAACCTCTGGCGTAGGTCCTGATACATCTTAGTACTACCGGGATGAATCGTGAGAGGAGATTCATGCGCCTCCTTAAGAATCAATTGTCGAAGATGTTGCTTCTTAGGGACCACCAGGCGGTTCCCAAAGAAAACAACACCTCGATCATCCATAGAGAAACATCCACCAACTCCCTTCTTAATGTTTCTCTTGATCCGGGTAATCCCCGTATCATGCTTCTGGGCTTCTATGATAAGGTCCACAAGGGTAGGTTTCGCCACCAAGGTAGAAAGAAATCCGCGAGGAGCTATGTGAAGATTAAGCTTACCGAATTCCTCATGGAGAAGTGGTTGGCCTTGCTGCAACATGAGATTGTTGCAATAAGATTTACGGCTTAGAGCATCAGCCATGACATTGGCTTTGCCTGGGGTGTAGGTAATCCCTAGATCATAATCTGTGATCAACTCCAACCAACGTCTTTGCCTAAGGTTCAGATCCGGTTGGGTGAAGATATACTTGAGACTCTGGTGATCGGTGTAGATCTCGCAACGTTTACCAAGAAGGTAATGTCGCCAGGTCTTGAGTGCATAGACTACGGCTGCAAGCTCTAGATCATGTGTAGGATAATTCTCCTCATGTGGATGCAACTGTCGAGATGCATAGGCAATCACATGACGATCCTGCATAAGAATGCAACCTAGTCCCTGTCGTGAGGCGTTGCAGTAAATAATAAAGTCTTTAGTGAAATCCGGTGGCACAAGTATGGGAGCAGAAGTCAGGCGCCTTTTCAGTTCCTGAAAACTGTACTCACACGGTGGGGACCACTCGAACTTTTTATCTTTCTTGAGAAGTTCCGTGAGGGGTTTGGCTACTTTGGAGAAGTTTTCAACAAAGCAGCGACAATAACTGGCTAGCCCAAGGAAACTCCTAACTTGTTTAACGGTTTCAGGTGGAGTCCAATCGAGAACAGCCTGAACTCTCTCGGGATTGACAGCAATGCCCTTACCCGAGATTACGTGGCCTAGGTAGGTCACTTCTGGCAACCAAAATTCACACTTGGAGAACTTGGCATAAAGGCGGTGCTCTCTGAGTTTTTCTAACACAAGTCTAAGATGTTCGGCATGCTCTTCCTCGTTCTTCGAGTAAATAAGAATGTCATCGAGGTAAACCACGACGAACTTATCTAAGTACTCCATGAAGATCGAGTTCATCAAGCGGGAGAAAGTGGCTGGGGCGTTGGTTAGGCCAAAGGACATGACGGTTTACTCGTACTGGCCATAACGAGTAACAAAAGCTGTCTTGGGAATGTCCCCATTTCTGATTTTGATTTGGTGGTATCCTAACCTCAAATCCATCTTGGAGAAGACTGAGGATCCAGCGAGCTGATCATACAGGTCGTTGATACTGGGGAGCGGATACTTGTTCTTTATCGTGACCAAATTAACGGGACGATAATCTACAACCATCCGGTCCGTACCGTCTTTCTTCTTAACAAAGAGGACGGGGCAAGCCCAAGGAGAAGAACTAGGACGGATGAAACCCTTTTGCAAGGACTCATCAAGTTGTTTCTTAAGCTCGGCTAGTTCTAAGGGTGCCATCTTGTAAGGTCTCCGGGAGATTGGAGCTGTTCCTGGGATAAGATCTATGACAAACTCTACATCTCTGTCAGGTGGAACACCTGGCAGTTCCTCTGGAAAGACATCCGGAAAGTCACGGACTACCGGGATATCTTCAAGGTCTGGAAGAGGGCTAGCATTAAGAGAATAGAGCTGACGCTTTGCCACTCTAGTGGAGACGGTGACTATCTTGCCAGATGGGTGTGTAAGCTGAACAGATCTGGTGTAACAATCAATCTTGGCATGATGAGCTGTCATCCAGTCCATACCCAAGATGATGTTAATATCTGAGGACTTGAGGGCTACAAGTGATGCAAGAAATACAAGTCTATCAACAAGGATTTCGTTACCATGGCTGATTCTGGTGGTCTGCCATCTAGACCCTGGGGTTTGGATTTCAAGCGGAGTTGGCATATCGCAAAATGACATGTCGTGCAAACGAGCATAGCCTTCAGAAATGAAGGAGTGAGATGCCCCAGTATCGAATAGAACTGATGCTGGGTGACAATTGACAAGGAGTGTACCAAGAACGACATCTGGATCATCATGAGCGTCTTTAGCTGAGACGTGATGCACACGTCCATGTTCAGTGGGAACTGACTTGACACTGATCATCTTGCGTCATGGCTTAATACAGCCAACAGTCTTCTCGGGCTGGGGTGGAGCATAACCAGTCTGAGAGCAATCACGTGCATAGTGTCCTGGCTTCCCGCATGTGAAGCAAGTCCCTGAGGTTGGACGTGGACCCGCACTGACAAACGGTCTACCAGTAGGCATGGGTGGAACATACGACTGAGCTGGAGGAGGCACCACATAGGATGGCCTCGGTGTATATCCGGAAGGAAGAGCAGAGTTTGGAACCCAAATCCGGCGCTTCTGAGAACTAGAGCCAGAGGAGGATCCCAAATCACGGTTGTGCTTACGAGACTCCTCGTAAGTGAGCTGAGCTGTCTCTGCATTGATGGCCTTGTTCACAAGGGCTTGGAATGTATCACAATGATGCGGGTGGAGATCACGATGCAACTTGGGGTTGAGACCCTTCCGGAACCTAGCCTGCTTCTTAGCGTCCGTGGACACTTCTTCTGTGGCATAGCGGGCGAGGTTCTCAAACTCTCGGCTGTAAGCATCAACAGCCATCTTATTCTGGGTGAGACTACAGAACTCTTCTCTCTTGCGATCAAGGAGGGCCTGGGGAATGTGATGCTCGCGAAAAGACTCAGTGAAATCCTTCCAGGTAGGAATCTGGCTAGCTGGAAGCATAGCCTCATAGTTCTGCCACCAAAGACTAGCAGGACCTTCCAGGTGGTATGTGGCATAAGTGACCTTGTCATCTTCAGCTACGTTCGCAGAACGCAGCTTATGAGTGATGCTACGGAGCCAGTCATCTGCATCGACTGGCTCGATGGAATGATGAAAGGTGGGGGGATGCAAACGAATGAAATCATGAATGGTAGCAGACCCTTTGAACTGATGTGCAGTGTTCTCCTCGATACGTGCCAACAAACGGTTAGACTCACGCTTGTTCCTCTCCATCTCTAGCATGAACTCTGTCAACGAAGGCTGGTCGGGAGGATCCTCATCCCTACCATCTCCGTGGTTCTGGCTACGAGCAACGGAACTTCGCTTAGCTGATGACATCCTGAGAGACGAACCAAGGATGGAGTTAGCATCAACTATGGACTGTAGAATGTAGGACAAGGAATTAGTATCTCTCGAACTCCTAGGGAAATTCCGGCAGCATAACGGCGGTAAAATGCTCAGAATGAGACATCCTACTAAAAATGGGGCGGTAACATACTCATCAACATTACTCAAGGTTCTGAGATCATACTAAACAGACTACACCGGAAATACTCAAAACTAGGGTATGACTCTGATCAACCAATCCTATGGGACTACGGAATAGTAACACGTGATCCTGATAGACGGAAGAGAAGCCTAGTTCCTTAATCCCGTCGGAAAGATAGGATGACTCAGATCAGAAGGTCATGAGATATAAGGAGTAAAAAGAGCCTTACGTTCCAACCCACAATCAATTCCCTTACCTAACTAAAGATTTTCTAGACTCAACTTCGACCGGTTTGGCTTGGTAATCCTACAGGCAGTCAGGCTCTGATACCAGCGCTGTCAGGACCCCGACTCAATGCCACATCGATCTAGCATGTAACACCTCATATCACTTTGCGGCCTCACGCACGGTATCCCCACGGGTGTCGCCTTACCTTTGCCCGGGACCGTTTGCGCATTTTGGCACACGTATATGATGGTGTCGCTAGCATCCATATGATAAAGAGCCCGGGCTGACATGGCTAGTCGTAAACCCAAAGTGGCACTAACTTACAGGGACAGGCATCCATGACCCAGCATCGAACGTGTCGGTCATCAACGAGTGAATCCAGGCTGTAGCACTGGGCTAACAGGACTCCGGTGAACCGGGTTGTAGCGGGCTAGCAGGACTCCGGTATTCACCGCGTGACATTTCCCCGAAGGGACAGACACAGGATCGAAGAAGGACACATGCCGGCCTGCCTAAGTGTTCCGGAGCAGTAGCAAGCTACCAGGGCTCAGTGGAAGCACTAGGAGACATATCCCGGTAAGAGAGGCTACTAAGAATAAACAACTAGATAGTCAGATCCCACACATAGCAATACACATTACACGTACGCATAACATGCAAGTATGTGCTGTACAACATGGCATCACAGCATAACTCAACAATCATATAGATAAAGGCTCAGAAGAGCCAGCATAGCATTTATTGCAAACAGGGGTCACAAAACCCATCATACAGAGCATACAAGCAACAAGCGGAAGCATTACATGTCTGGGTACAGACATCTACAAATGAAAAAGGCTGAAGAGCCTGACTATCTACAACATCCGATCAAGATCGTAGCTGAGGTACTAGCTACTAGTCGAAGTCCATGAGAACCCTAGTAAGACCGAAGTCTCTGCTGCAAAAACATAAATGAAGCAACATGAGTACAAAGGTACTCAGCAAGACTTACATCAGATCCTATCATACATGCATTTGTATCAAGAGGGTAATGTGGGGTTTAGTTGCAGCAAGCCAGCTTTGACTCTGTGGCTATCCTGTTTTACGACTACCAGAAACTCTGGAGGTGAGACAACGTACACGAGTCCACTAATCACCATTCAATACACTACTATGGATTCATCCCTGTCTCCCTACGAGAAGGCCATCCATAGCACTCACACTTGTCTTGAGCATTTTAGAGTATCCACTTCAAGTTGTCTATGTACCATGTAAGCATCCAAGAAGTCCATAACCGCGGACCCGGCTATTCAAATAGATCATGTTAACCCTGCAGGGGTGTACTTCTTCACACACGCTCTCGCCACTTACCGCCATGTACACGTCATGTATCTTGGCAACCTTCAAGCGGAAGCCTGGCGAGGGTGTCGGCCACGACCTGACTAACCACACAAGACTCTAGCCCAGGTTTATCGCCTATTCGGGTTCCATCCGCAAGGAGATCCGGCCGGGGTGTCGCTTACGGCCCCAAACGATGTGTACAGGGTTCCCGAGCCCACCATCCGGGTGCCACTCGGTACACCAGGCCACGTGTGCCTAGTCTGTCCCAAGCCCACCCTGCCGGGTGCCACTTGGTAGAAAAATAGCACTACCTACAAACACCAGAAACTAGTTGCGACTCCTGGACAGAGACCAAGTTGGTTAATAAGTCGAGAGGGGTCGAGTTACCGGAACCCAATGTGTGGTAGTATCGAGTCATTGGACAACATACATAGAACTCAGTGCTTAAGGACGGTTCCAGTGAGACAACCCACCATGTACTCCTACATGGCCTCTCACCGCTACCTTTACCAAATCGTGTTCACACACACTTCACTCTCAGCATCAGAACATATCGTAACACTCCAATTCATTCCCAATGAACCAGACCTGACACAACTCTAAGCAATAGCAAGCATAGCATGGTAGGAACACAACAATGGCTTCAATCAACTCCTACACATGCTAGTGGGTTTCAACTATTTACTGTGGCAATGACAGGTCATGCAGAGGAATGGGTTCAACTACCGCAGCACAAAGTAGCAGATGAACCGTTGTTGTCCTAATGCAATAACTGAGAGCAGGAGCGAGAGAGTAGGGTTTTATCGAAATGAACAAGGGGGGGTTTGCTTGCCTGGTAGATCAGCAAGGAAGGCACTGCTTCATAGATAGGCACTCTGGAACAGACTCCGGAGCAGGACCTATCGAGAAGGAACAGTGTCGGCAATCAAAACACAATCATATGCAACAATATGATGCATGAACATGGCATGTAGATGTGATGCTGTTTGAGCTAATGCAACTAGTAATCATTTGGTTTGAAGTCCATTTGAACCAAAGGTTCAAATGCATCTCCAAATTAAGCTCCTATATATGCCATAATGTGTTTTCTCATATTCAGCATGTATAAGTTGGTTTGTCATGCATGAAACTAGTACAGATGGAAAGATTGCATTTTTCTGCTAATTTTTCATATATAAATTATTTTAATCTGAGCTGCGATTGAATTGTTATGAATTTTTGAAGTTTAAAACAATTTCTGGAATTTCTGATTTAATTTAAATCCAGAAATCATATTATTGCGCCAGCATGACGTCAGCACGACGTCAGCGGTCAACTGGGCTGGTCCGGGTCAAACCTGACGTGTGGGGCCCACACGTCAGTGACAGGGGGGTTAAACAGGGGTTAATTTAGTTCTAATTAAAAGTTAGTGGCGCTGGGGCCCACTGTCAGCCGCAGGGGGGGTTAGTTAACGGTGATTAGCACTAAGCTAATCACCTGCCGACGGGGCCCACTCGTCAGGCCGGCGAGGTCGTCGGCGGCGACCTCTGGACGCGGCGGCATCCGCGAAACAGGCCACGGGGGCGGCGTCGGAGAGCACCGGGGCGTAGCCCGGGCTCTCGCGCATCTGGTGGGGCAGGTGGAAGGAGCGGGGGAAGCCGGAGCTCGCCGGAGCAAAGCTCGCGGCGGCGGCCGGAGCTCGGCTTCGAGCGGGAACGGGTTGCGGGGCACGGGGAGGCCACCTGAGGGGCTCGGCGGCACCCTCGTGGCACTGGGAGCGCAATGGAAGGCTCGGTTTGGGCGGAGGCGGGCCGAGACGGCGACGGCGACATGGACGGCGGCGAGAGACTTCGGCCGTGGTGGGGAACGGTGCTACGGCGCGCGGGCAGTTAAACGGAGAGGGGGAAACGGTGGCGGAGCTCACCGCGGTTGCAGCGGCAGTCGAAGTGGGCTCGGGGACGCACTGATGCGGCCGGAGCGTCGATGGGGATCCACGGCGGCCGGTGATGGAAAAGACGACGGCGGCGGCTCCACGGGGCGTCCGGAGGGGCACGGCTTGACGGAGAGCTTCAGGGCGAGGGAGCGGAGCTCCTGCGCGTGTCGGGGAGGCGAGGGGAGGCCGGTGGCGGCGGCTATGGCGAACGGCGGCGACCGACGCGTTCGGACATGAGAGAGAGAGAGCGAGGGAGAAGGGGAAAAGCACGGGAGAGAGGGGGTGAGGCCAGGGGTTCGGGGCGGCACCGAGAAGAAGCAACGCGGCGTCGCGCTGGCAGGGCAGGCAGGCAGGCGAGCTGGTGGCGTGGCGCGGTGGCGCGCGCGCGCCGGGCACGCTCCCCTCCCTCTGTCGAGGACGAAGACGACAGAGGAGGAGGCGGGCTGGGCCGCCTGCTGGCTGGGCCGGCCTGCTGCTGCTGGGCCAGAGGCGCCAGGCAGAAGCCCAGGTAAGGTTTTCCTGTTTTATTTCTTTTTCTAAATTTTCTGACATTTGTTTTTGATTTAATAAAATACTAAATCAATTTATTACCTTATGCCAATTTTTGCAGGAGCTAGATATATTATTCCAGAGCTCCCCAACAGGTGGCATAATTTTTGGACCATATTTCATATATATAACAATATATATCCAAAGCAAATAATTATCGGATTAATCCAAATGGCCAAAATTAAATATCCATGAGCTCCTAAAATATTGGTTTGATTTTTGTCTCTGTCCAATATTTTCAGAGGGCAACATGAGCATTTTCTTGGACCCTTTTGGAGAAATTTTTATTTGGGTCATTTTCAAAAATGATTCTGAGGGTTCCACCAATCCTCATTTTAATTTTAAATGAAATTTAAATATGATGCACAAATGGCTAGCTAGTCTAAGTCATACTAGACTAGGGATGTGACAACTCGCCCCCACTTGAAAAAATCTCGTCCCGAGATTCAAGGGTTGACGGAAAGAAAGCGGGGTACTCCAGTCGAAGACGATCTTCTCGCTCCCAAGTAGCTTCTCTCTCGGAATGATGAGACCACTGAACTTTGAGAAACTTGATGTTTTGACGTCGGGTAACACGCTCGGCTTGATCAAGGATGCGAACCGGGTACTCTCGGTATGTGAGGTTATCTTGGAGATCAAGCGTTTCGTGGTCCACTCCACGGATAGGATCCGAGAAGCAACGCCTGAGTTGAGAGACGTGGAAGACATCATGAACTCGAGAAAGATGTGGGGGTAGTTCCAATTGGTAGGCAACCTCTCCTCGTTTAGCGAGAATGCGAAAAGGACCAATGTAATGAGGAGCCAACTTGCCCTTGATACCGAAACGATGGGTACCCTTCAAGGGAGTAACCCGAAGGTAGGCCTTTTCGCCAACTTCATAAGTCATATCCTTATGATGACGATCATACTGACTCTTTTGACGAGACTGGGCTGTTTTCAAATTCTCACGAATGATGCGAACTTGCTCTTCTGCCTCCTGGATCATGTCCGGTCCAAAGAATTGTCTTTCACCGGTTTCTGACCAGTTCAAAGGTGTTCGACATCTTCGTCCATAGAGAACCTCAAAAGGAGCTTTCTTGAGGCTGGATTGGTAGCTATTGTTATAAGCGAACTCGGCGAAAGGAAGACATTTCTCCCAATCCATACCGAATGAGATAACGCAAGCTCTGAGCATGTCTTCGAGAATTTGATTGACCCGTTACACCTGACCACTCGACTGAGGGTGGAAAGCGGTACTGAAGGAAAGATGGGTTCCCATGGCAGTTTGGAAACTCTCCCAGAAATGAGAAGTGAAAAGACTGCCACGGTCTGAATTGATCTCTAGTGGAACACCATGAAGTGACACTATTCGAGAAATGTATAGGTCAGCAAGCTGACTAGCAGTGATACTCTCTCGAACAGGAAGGAAGTGAGCCACTTTGGAAAGACGATCAACGACTACGAAGATAGCGTTATTCCCTTTCTTGGTCCTGGGAAAGCCGGTGATGAAGTCCATACCAACTTTATCCCATTTCCACTCAGGAATAGCTAAAGGCTGAAGGGTGCCAGCAGGTCTCTGATGCTCTGCCTTAACGCGACGACAAACGTCACAGTTAGCAATAAACTGAGCGATTTCTCTCTTCATCCTAGTCCACCAGAACCTCTGGCGTAGGTCCTGATACATCTTAGTACTACCGGGATGAATCGTGAGAGGAGATTCATGCGCCTCCTTAAGAATCAATTGTCGAAGATGTTGCTTCTTGGGGACCACCAGGCGGTTCCCAAAGAAAACAACACCTCGATCATCCATAGAGAAACATCCACCAACTCCCTTCTTAATGTTTCTCTTGATCCGGGTAATCCCCGTATCATGCTTCTGGGCTTCTATGATAAGGTCCACAAGGGTAGGTTTCGCCACCAAGGTAGAAAGAAATCCGCAAGGAGCTATGTGAAGATTAAGCTTACCGAATTCCTCATGGAGAAGTGGTTGGCCTTGCTGCAACATGAGATTGTTGCAATAAGATTTACGGCTTAGAGCATCAGCCATGACATTGGCTTTGCCTGGGGTGTAGGTAATCCCTAGATCATAATCTGTGATCAACTCCAACCAACGTCTTTGCCTAAGGTTCAGATCCGGTTGGGTGAAGATATACTTGAGACTCTGGTGATCGGTGTAGATCTCGCAATGTTTACCAAGAAGGTAATGTCGCCAGGTCTTGAGTGCATAGACTACGGCTGCAAGCTCTAGATCATGTGTAGGATAATTCTCCTCATGTGGATGCAACTGTCGAGATGCATAGGCAATCACATGACGATCCTGCATAAGAATGCAACCTAGTCCCTGTCGTGAGGCGTCGCAGTAAATAATAAAGTCTTTAGTGAAATCCGGTGGCACAAGTATGGGAGCAGAAGTCAGGCGCCTTTTCAGTTCCTGAAAACTGTACTCACACGGTGGGGACCACTCGAAATTTTTATCTTTCTTGAGAAGTTCCATGAGGGGTTTGGCTACTTTGGAGAAGTTTTCAACAAAGCGGCGACAATAACTGGCCCTCTCGGTGATCTAGCGGCGGAGGTTTTGATGGTCGATGGACCACGTGGTCCTCTCGGATTTCCCGGCGCCGATGGAGGTGATGGCGGAGGCGATCCGTCGCATTCCCATGAAGATTATCTCCCCGAGCCCCTCAATTCGCTGCAGAGGGAAGAACTTCACCGTCGGAGCATGGATGCGCTTCACACTCCTATCGTTGGAGAAACTCCTGAGGCTCATGCCTTAGAGGACGCGCGTTTGGCCAACTTGGCTGAGCGCACTCGACTGGAGAACCTTCAGTGAGCACTCGACAAGCGTGCACGGCAACGGTTCCAGATTCTAGTCGACGTCAACTCTTTCCACCATCGACTCAGGTATACCGAACTCCGATTCAGAATTTAGCAGCCGCGGACCGTATCGCAGAGTCAATTCAGCCTTCCCAGTCAGAGGCTGGCAGAGCCTTGATGTAGATCAGAGATTTACTACGGGCAGCAGGAGATCAAAATTCAGCTGTATCGCAGTCGCGAAATAGGATTCACAGCAGATCCGTAGCGGCAAATATAGTCCAGTCGGCTCACAGCCCCAGATCGCCCCCGAGGCATGAGGGGCGTGGAGACCGGCATGATCAGTACAAGAACTGTGAGCAGTATGATCACCGAATCGATCGCGATGATCGACGTCGAGTGCCCACCCCTCCCCCAAGGGGTGGATTGTACGCGCCTCGACAACAGATGATAGACGCCAACACAGTGTTGGGCGAAGGATTCTAGTCGACCCCAGGGAACCAGGCTTTGATGTGAGATCCATTATCGTTCAAGGTCTGGTCGACAGGAACATAGCTCACCGAGAGGGCCACGACAGAGATGTGCCCACCAGCAGCAGAGTGCATGTCTCAGGACCAGAGTGTTTCAGCAGAGCCATCAGGGCCGCGGTGATTCCTCCCAACTTCAGGTTGGCGACTGGAGTCAGTAAGTTCACTGGTGAGTCCAAGCCTGATACTTGGCTTGAGGACTACCGAGTAGCTATTCAGATTGGCGGTGGCAATGATGAGGTGGCCATGAAACATCTGCCTCTTATGTTGGAGGGCTCGGCCAGAGCATGGCTGAATCAGTTGGCACCCAGCAACATTTACACTTGGGAAGATCTCTCCCGAGTGTTTGTCAGAATGTTTGAAGGAACTTGCAAGCGACCAGCAGGACTGACAGAGCTGCAATCTTGTGTGCAGAAGTCAAATGAGACTTTGAGAGATTACATCCAGAGATGGATCACATTGCATCACACGGTAGAGAATGTGTCTGATCACCAGGAGGTCTGTGCCTTCAAGGAGAGCGTTAAGTACAGAGAGCTGAACCTGAAATTCGGTCGAACAGGAGACATGTCTCTGAGTCGAATGATGGAGATAGCCACCAAATACGCCAATGGTGATGAAGAGGATCGGCTCCGGAGTGGCAAGCACAAGTCAGTCGCCCACAAAACCGGAGAAGGGAACTCCAGTCGGAAGCAGAAGTGGAAAGCCGAGCCAGCTGCTCCTGGAGAAGCCTTGGCCGTGACTCAGGGAAAGTTTAAAGGGAAACTCAAAGGACCTTGGAACCCTAAGAAGGTGAAGGATAAAGAAGGAAATGACGTGATGGATTTGCCGTGTCACATCCACACGAAGAAAGATGAGGAGGGTAACTTCATTTACCCGAAACATACCACTCGACAATGTCGGCTCTTGATCCAGCAATTCCAGGGGAAACAGCCTAAGGATAAGGAAAAGGAGTCGGACAAGGTTGATGACAAAGAGGATAGTGATGATGGATATCCCCAGGTCAATTCCACCCTGATGATTTTTGCTGACGTCAAAAGCAAAAGTCGACTGAAAGTTATAAACCGAGAAGTGAATATGGTTGCTCTGGCAACACCCAATTATCTGAAATGGTCTCAGACTGCCATCATGTTTGACCAGTCTGATCACCCAACACACATAGCCACCCCTGGGAGGCAAGCTCTGGTGGTCGACCCAGTCGTCGAAGGCACTCGACTGACTAAAGTGTTGATGGATGGTGGCAGTAGCTTGGATATACTGTACGCAGAGACACTGAAAGGGATGGGCATTCCGATGTCCAGACTCAGTACCAGCAACGTGAGTTTCTATGGAGTGATTCCTGGCAAGAAGGCAGCGTCACTCGGCCAGATTGCTCTTGATGTGGTTTTCGGTGATTCCAAAAATTTCCGCAAAGAAAAGTTGACATTTGAAGTTGTGGATTTCCAGAGTGCCTATCACGCTATTTTGGGCAGGCCAGCTTATGCACGTTTTATGGCTCGACCATGTTACGTGTACCTCAAATTGAAGATGCCTGGCCCCAAAGGTGTGATCACTGTTACTGGAAATCGGAAGAAGGTGGAAGAGTGCTTCCAGAAAGGCTCAAAGATCGCCGATGCTCAGATGGTAGCAGAAGAGTGGCATGAACACCAGAAAGATGCAGACCCAAGTGATTTGTTGCGAGCTAAGAAGCCCGCTACGGATCAGCATTTCAGTCATCCGGTGAGACAAAGCCGGTTCACATTCACCCGGCCGACCCCAATGCTTCTCCGACTCATATCTCCACAACGCTCGACCCCAAATAGGAAGAAGCGCTCATCCAGTTCCTCCGTGAGAACTGGGACATCTTCGCATGGAAACCTTCTAACATGCCGGGTGTTCCCAAGGGGCTGGCTGAGCACCGTCTACGAGTCGACTCAAAGGCGAAACCTGTCAAAGAACATCTGCGACGGTCCGCCGTCCATAAAAGGAAGGCCATTGGCGAGGAGGTGGCTCGGCTCTTAGCAGCAGAGTTTATCCGAGAAATTTACCACTCCGAGTGGCTCGCCAATGTTTTCATGGTCCCCAAGAAGGACAAGTCACTTCGCATGTGCATTGACTTTAAACATATCAATCGGGCCTGCCCGAAAGTTCATTTTCCTCTCCCCCGCACCGACCAAATAGTCGACTCGACTACGGGATGTGAGCGACTGTCTTTCTTAGACGCCTATTCCGGGTACCATCAGATCCGTCTGTATGGACCCGATGAGATCAAAACAGCTTTCATCACCCCATTCGGGTGCTTCTGTTATGTCACCATGCCATTCAGCCTCAAGAATGCCGGAGCCACGTTCATGAGGATGATTCAGAAGTGTTTGCTCACTCAAATCGGTCGAAATGTGGAAGCGTACATGGATGATATTGTGGTCAAGTCACGGAAAGGTTTTGACCTGCTGACTGACCTTGCTGAAACATTTGCCAACCTCAGGAGGTATGATATCAAGATTAATCCATCAAAGTGCACATTTGGAGTTCCTGGCGGAAAATTACTCGGTTTTCTCGTTTCCGAACAAAGAATCGACGCAAATCCAGAGAAAGTGGGCACTATACTCCGGATGAAATGACCTGTGCGTGTGCTCGATGTTCAGAAGCTTACTGGTTGCTTGGCCGCTTTAAGTCGATTCATCTCTCATCTCGGTGAAAAGGCATTGCCTCTTTACCGACTGATGAAGAAGTTAGACAAGTTCGAGTGGACTCCTGAAGCTGATGCAGCGTTTGCAGAGCTAAAAGCCCTGCTTTCCACCCAGCCGGTGCTTGCTGCCCCGATCAGCAAAGAGCCTTTGCTGCTTTACATTGCAGCCACAGGACAAGTCGTTAGTACAGTACTTACGGTCGAGCGGGAAGAAGAAGGAAAAGCCTTTAAAGTTCAGCGCCCAGTATATTATATTTCTGAAGTTCTGACCCCATCAAAGCAAAGATACCCTCATTATCAGAAGCTTGTATATGGGATTTATATGACCACGAAGAAAGTTGCTCATTACTTCTCTGACCATACCATTACAGTCGTCAGCGACGCCCCATTGTCAGAGATTCTGCACAATAGAGATGCAACTGGTCGAGTGGCAAAATTGGCGATTGAACTCCTTCCCCTGGATATCAGATTTGAGGCTAAGAAAGCTATCAAGTCCCAAGCAATAGCAGATTTCATCGCCAAGTGGACTGAACAGCAACTGCCGACTCAAGTTCACTCGGAGCACTGGACCATGTTCTTTGACGGCTCTAAGATGCTGAATGGTTCCGGTGCTGGGGTAGTGTTGGTTTCCCCCCGAGGAGATAAGCTCAGATATGTACTCCAGATTCACTTTGATTCCTCCAACAACGAAGCAGAATATGAAGCACTTCTGTATGGGTTGCGTATGGCCATTTCACTCGGCGCCCGTCGCCTCATGGTCTACGGCGACTTAGATTTGGTGGTTAACCAAGTGATGAAGGAGTGGGACGTCAGAAGCCCAGCCATGACTGGTTACTGCAATGCAGTAAGAAAGCTGGAGAAGAAATTCGAGGGGTTAGAGCTTCATCATATACCCCGACTGAAAAATCAAGTAGCTGATGATTTGGCAAAAATAGGTTCCAAGAGAGAATCCATTCCCAGTGGTGTGCTTTTGGAACATATCCGCGTACCGTCAGTTCAAGAGGATCCTTTCACCGAAGAAGCCCCGCAGCCAAAAAGTGCCACGGATCCGACTGAAGTCGAGGTCCCAGCCGTGGTCAACTTAATCATGGAAGTCTTGGTCATCACTCCCGACTGGACAGTGCCGTACATCGTGTATATCCTAAGGAAAGAGCTCCCAGAGAATGAAGAAGAGGCTCGACAGATCGTCCATCGATCCAAGGCCTTTAGTGTGATGAAGGGACAATTGTACAGAGAAAGGGCGACTGGAGCCAGTCAGAAATGTATAACGCCAGAAGAGGGTCGGATAATTCTTGACGATATCCACTCGGGGACCTGTGGCCACCATGCGTCCTCTCAGACTATTGTGGCTAAAGCATACCGAGCGGGTTTTTACTGGCCCAGAGCAAATGAAATGGCGAAAGAGATAGTCGACAAGTGTGAAGGATGTCAGTTCTATTCCAATATGTCGCACAAGCCCGCCTCAGCCTTGAAGACCATTCCAATCATCTGGCCCTTCGCTGTTTGGGGATTAGACATGGTTGGACAACTGAGAACTGGCAGGAGCGGCTTCACCCATGTACTCGTGGCAGTCGACAAGTTCACCAAGTGGATCGAAGCCAAGCCTATCAAGAATCTTGATGCCGGCACTGCTATCAGCTTCATCAGAGAGTTGATATTCAGATATGGAGTTCCGCATAGCATCATCACTGATAATGGGTCAAACTTCGATTCCGACCAATTCAAAGCCTTTTGCGCTTCTCAAGGCACACGAGTCGACTACGCTTCAGTCGCTCACCCCCAGTCGAATGGACAAGCAGAAAGAGCAAAAGGCCTAATTCTCAAAGGACTGAAACCCCGGTTGATGCGTGATCTCAAACACACAGCAGGCGCGTGGGTCGACGAACTTCCATCAGTTCTTTGGGGATTTAGGACTACTCCTAATCGGTCGACTAGGAGAACTCCATTCTTTCTGGTCTATGGAGCTGAAGCAGTTCTGCCGAGTGACCTGCTTCACAACGCACCCCGAGTCGAGCTCTACTCTGAAGATGAAGCAGAACAAGCCCGGCAGGACACAGTCGACCTTTTAGAAGAAGAAAAAGAGATGGCCTTGATCCGATCGACCATCTATCAACAGGACTTGCCTCGATTCCATGCCAGAAACGTGAAGAGTCGAGCCTTCCAAGAAGGAGATTTGGTCCTCCGAGTGGATCAACAGAAGCCACACAAACTTGCCCCTACTTGGGAAGGCCCCTTCATCATCACCAAAGTTCTCCACAATGGAGCATACCGTCTGTACAATGTCGGTCGCCAGATTGATGAGCCCCGAGCTTGGAATGCGGACCTGCTCCGCCCCTTTTCACTTAAGTACTCACTCGATGAGATGTAATAAAAAGTACTCCTATAGTTTGTTTATCAAAGACAAGAGTGTTATAATTTTCCCAGTGATTGTTGTTGATTTTGTTCATGAAAGAAATCCCTCAGTGGGTGGCTTAGCTGCGAATCCGTTTCGCCTAAGTTTGTAAAAAAAAAATCCTACCGAGTGACGAGCAAGCCTCTCACTCGGAGGCTTAGCTGCGAATCCGTTTCGCCTAAGTATTTGGAAATCCTACAGAGTGGAGAGCAAACCTCCCACTCGGGGGCTTAGCTGCAGTCCAGTACTCGCCTAAGTGTTTAAAAATCCTACCGAGTGGAGAGCAATCCTCCCACTCAGGGGCTTAGCTGCAGTCCAGTACTCGCCTAAGTATTTGAAAATCCTACCGAGTGGAGAGCAACCCTCCCACTCGGGGGCTTAGCTGTAGTCCAGTACTCGCCTAAGTGTTTGAAAATCCTACTGAGTGGAGATCAATCCTCCCACTCGGGGGCTTAGCTGCAGTCGAGTACTCGCCTAAGTGTTTAAAAATCCTACCGAGT
>NC_041393.1:216236581-216275362 GCF_002162155.2 Triticum dicoccoides | reverse complement strand
ACCGAGTGGAGAGCAACCTCCCACTCGGGGGCTTAGCTGCAGTCCAGTACTCGCCTAAGTGTTTGAAAATCCTACCGAGTGGAGAGCAATCCTCCCACTCGGGGGCTTAGCTGCAGTCCAGTACTCGCCTAAGTATTTGAAAATCCTACCGAGTGGAGAGCAATCCTTCCACTCGAGGGCTTAGCTGCAGTCCAGTACTCGCCTAAGTGTTTGAAAATCCTACCGAGTGGAGAGCAATCCTCCCACTCGGAGGCTTAGCTGCAGTCCAGTACTCGCCTAAGTATGAAATTCATTCCAATCCGCAAGGACGACGAGGTGCAGGTCGACTGCTACCTTCTCCTTCAGAGCTACGGCACAAATACAATGTGCGCTCTGCAAGGACGATGAGGTACAGGTCGACTACTACCTTCTCCATTGGAGCTACGACACAAATACAATGTGTGCTCCACCCCGATCCGCAAAGACGCAGGTCGACTGCAATCTGTACTCCATCCCTACCTGCAAGAATGGTGAGGTACAGGTCGACTAGATTCTCCACCTCAGAACTGCGTCACAAGCACTAAAATATATTTCGAGTGGAGAACAAAGTTCACTCGAAGGCAAATGCAAGCATATTCAACGATAAGCCAAGTTCAGATAACATCCTACGGATACAGAAGTGCTCAGGCATCAAGCCTGTTAAAGCTTATCGGTTACAAAACCACTCGGCATTCCAAGGCAAATTTAAGGCATCAAGCATAGAAGTTTTTTACTCCTTGGGTGGAGGACCGGAAGGCGCGACAAACTGGTCCAGGTCTATTCCATCTGCAATCCGAGTGGCAGTAGCAATGAAGGTCTCCATGAAAGATTGGAAGTCATGCTTCTTGGTATTGGCCACCTTGAGGGACGCCAGATTTTCCTCTCGCGCATCCTTGCAGTGAACACGGACCAGAGATAGAGCAACATCAGCACCACACCTGGCAGAAGACTTCTTCCATTCTTGCACTCGACCTGGAACTTCATTCAGTCGAGTTATCACAGACTCGAGGTCATTCTGAAGCGTCTCCCTTGGTCAGAGTGTCGTGTCGATTTGCGACGCCGCAACCTTCAGTCGAGCAAGATAGTCAACCACACCAGCAACACAAGACTCCAGTCGGAGCACGTTCATGGCAATTTCATCATTCACAGGAGAGTTGATGGGATCCAAGCCTGTCTCCACTCGACTGGTCTCTTCCTCGAAGTTTTGGCAGAATTCTGTAAACACAACTCAAAGATAAGCCAACAGTTCTATGATAAGTCAGTGATTACAAGTCAGTCGGGTAGAAGAGATTACCCTCAAGCATGATGAATAACTTCTTGGCGAGCCCTCCCAGATAAGCCTCCAGATCGTTCTTCTTCCCCACCAGTTCACTAGCCTTGTCACTCAGAGCTATCTTGTCATTCTTCAGACGGCTGACTTCCTTGTTGGCCGCGTCGAGAGTAGTTTTCAGATTGGCGTTCTCCTCTTCAAGTTTTCCGACTGAAGCCAGCTTCTCTTCAGCAAGCTTTGTTTTGTCCAAAGCCGCCTTCTGCGCCTCAGCAAGTTCCTGGTCCTTCTTCTTCAGAGCCTCCTTCGTTTTATCTGCAAAATGATAATGAGGTCAGAATCAAGAACGGGCAGAAGGATAAAAACAGTCGTCAAGTTCTCACCAATCATACCTTTTGCCTCGTCCTTCGCCTTTTGAAAGTTCTCCTGAACAAGCTTCAAGTCAAGGTCGAGTTGGATATGTTTCTTTTCCAACTCAGTATAACGAGCCACAAGCTCGCAAGATTTCTGCAAAGAGTCAGTCAACAGACATCAAAGAGAGGTTGCTTCCGAGTGACAAACAGAAAAACCGTAACGTTTCTAAGACTACAGTCGAATCAAAATATTCAACGGTAGTCTCGGGGACTACACCTAGTGGGTGCACTCAATGTGCCCCCACTAGTTCTACGGACTTGATCCGATCAGTCGACCGAAAGGAACAAAGAGATTATGGTCTCATCATGATCTACCAAAAAAAGAGAGAGAGAGAGAGTTCTTCAGACTACAGTCGACTGCCAGCAGTCCACCATAGTCTCGGGGACTACACCCAGTGGGTGCACTCAGCGTGCCCCCACCGGTTCTAAGATTCCACTCGACATGGTCCGACCAGACCGAGTGAAGAAGTTAGAGTGCAGAAATTTCAAATACAAAGACTACAGTCGACTGCCAGTAGTTCACCATAGTCTCGGGGACTACACCCAGTGGGTGCACTCAGCGTGCCCCCACCAATCTAAAAATTCAATCGACACACCCAGTGGGTGTACAGACACAAAGATCTTCGGAAAGAAAGTCTTCAGATAGCATATCCTAACAGAACAGGCGGTGACCAACTAACCTGGACATTGCTCTGAAGGGTTGAGCTTGCATCATAAGCCGCTTGGCTGGCTTCCCGGATTGCCTTCACCTGCTCCATCATAATCCCCGCCTGGTGTATAGCCTCCTTAGCATCACCCGCTTGGTCCTCTGGGACGTGGTGTCTGGCGAAGAGGGAGGGCGGATCAGCAGTCGACGACAAAGGCCGGGCACTCGTCGGCGGCACAGCGAAGGACACAGAATGCCGAGTGACATCGCCACCTTCTTGAACCAGTACCTCAGGCACTGATGCAGTCCGAGTGGCCTTGCTAGCCGACACCTTTCTATTCTTCCTCGCCCTCAGTGGCACCTCGTCGTCATCATCAGGGAGATCAATGACATGATGAGGAGCTGCAGGATGAATCCAGAGTTAGAAACGAAAATCCAATCGACCAAAAGGAAAACTACAAGAGAGCGTACCAGGGTTGGAGGTAGCAGCGTCTTCCATTTTTTGGTCATCATTCTTGGCGGAGGTCTCGGAGGTAGCAGCACTGCAGATTTCAGAAACCAGTCGGTTAGTCGATGAGTCGACCAAGAGTTCGTCCGTGCTAAACAAGAAAACACAAGTTCCGCTGTTACCCGGAGATAGTGAGAATGGCCATTCTCATCTTGGGCAAGGCCTTCGGCGGCTTTGACGGCTTCGGCTGCTTCGACGCTTTCTTAGTCGGCGCCGGAGAAGCCGTCCGAGGGCGCTTCGACAATTGCCCAACAGGCGCGGTCACTTTGCCACGTTCACTCGCGGGGTCGTGTGCGAGCTTGGATCGCCTTTCCGTGCGAGGAGGATCGACTTCCATTTCCTCCTCCTCCTCGCTGGAGCCGTCTTCAACCTCTTCCCCCTCACCGTCAGATTGCCACTCCTCCTCCTTGCTTTCGCCTCCACTCGCCTCTCCCTCCTCGGCTTGTTCTTGCGCCCCATTGGGCGTCGAGTACATCTCAATCGTGGCCTAGAAGACGACAAACAAGATAAACGTTAGTCGACTGATTTCAAGCAAACAGAATGAAGAAAAGCAGAATCACAGTCAGAAGTGCAGAATTGGACCTTGTCTACTTCGTATGATTGGTCGAGTGGAACAACCCTCCTGGCTCCTCGGGGGTTGTCTTTGTTCCCCGTGATACTCGCCATCCACCGCTCCAGCGTGGCGTCGTCGATCTCCTCCGGGTGGATCCGAGTGGTGTCCTCAGTGCCAGAATACAGCCACATTGGATGATCTTGAGCTTGGAGCGGCTGGATGCGCCGTCGGAGAAAGACCTCCAAGAGGTCCATGCCAGTCACCCCGTCACGAATGAGCTGCACGACACGCTCGACTAGCACCTTCACCTGCGCCTTCTCTTCCGGGACCACCTTCAAAGAGGAAGGCTTCCTCACTCATTCCATGGAAAAAGGAGGGAGCCCAGTCGACTGCCCTGGCATCGGCTCGTCTTTACAGTAGAACCAGGTCGACTGCCATCCACGGACTGAGTCGGGTAAGATCATGGTCGGAAAGGAGCTTTTTCCTCTCAGCTGAACCCCAAGACCCCCACACATCTGAATCACTTGAGTTCTCTCGTCACTCGGATTGGCCTTCTTCACCATCTGGGAGCGACAGGTGAAGATGTGCTTGAAAAGACCCTAATGAGGTCGGCAACCCAAGAAATTCTCGCACAAGGACACGAAAGCAGCAAGGTACACGATGGTGTTGGGTGTGAAGTGGTGGAGTTGCGCCCCAAAGAAATTGAGAAATCCCCGAAAGAAAGGGTGAGGCGGCAAAGAAAACCCACGGCCGACGTGGGTGGCCAAGAGAACGCACTCACCCCCCTAAGGTTGCGGCTCTGACTCCCTCCCCGGGAGCCGCGCCGATCCATGGGGGATCAGTACTCCGTCGGCCAGGTCATCGTGATCTGCTTGACTAATTGTCGAGCGAATCCAGTCGCCCTGGATCCAGCCCGGCAGCAGGCCGGTCCTCGATGAAGATCCGCTCCGACTGGTCCCCCTTCCCTTCGCCTTCGCCGTCGCTTTCTTCGCCCGCTCTAGGGACGCAGTCTTCTCTTTCACCATCGTCGTCGGCGAGGCGCGCATGGAGCAGCGGTGCTGAGGCGGAAGCGAACGCGGCGGAGAAGTCTGGAGAAGAGAGGGGGAAATGAGGACGCACTATTCAAAAACCCCTGTCCGGCGCCTTATATAAGGTTGCTTCCGAGTGAATGACATGTAGGCCCGGACGATCCTGTCAAATCCCGCAACAGTCGCGCGCGCGATACGTGGCGAAAAAGGTGGTGTGGAGATCGAGGCATCCCTGCCTTATCCCATCCGATTGCTGCGGCCTTGCTCCGCCCCGCGCGCTTCCCAAAATTCGAATCCCGCGAAATCCGTGGGTTGCAGAATAACTCGTTAGACGAAAGATCTCCTCAGCTCCGTCGCTCGGAGCTCTCCAAGTGAAAACTTCACTCGACCGATACAAAAATGGATCAAGGCGACTGAAAAAGAAGTTGGTGCCGTCACCTAAAGTTCATTGATCCAGAACAAGACATACTCATAGCACGAGAAATGGGTCGGAAGAGTTCTCAAATCCTTCCCCACTCAAACCTCGATCCATTCGGGGGCTAATGATGAAGCCATGTACCTAGGGTAGGGTCATGGACCTGTCCAAACTACCCTACCCAAGGACATCTCTAGAAGAAACCACCTGTCAATCGGCTCAGAAGTATTCCACTCAATAGACTCGAAGACACTCGACCATGAAGCCAACCACTCGACGGCCAGGAGTTCTAAAGTCACTCTGCATGCCAACGGTCGGTCATTAAGTAGCTTTTATGGTCATCATAGCACTTTATGTGTAGCGTTACCAGTAACGCCCAACCTTAATGTATCTTAAACCCTGCATAACTGAGGGCCGGAGGGGCCTGGCGGACTCTATATAAGCCACCCCCTCCTCAGTGTAAAGGATTCGCACCCCTGTAACTCATACGCATATAATCCAGTCGACCGCCACTGGGCTCCGAGACGTAGGGCTGTTACTTCCTCTGAGAAGGGCCTGAACTCATAAATCCCTTGCGTATACAACTACTCCATAGCTAGGATCTTGCCTCTCCATTAGTACCCCCTACACTACTGTCAGACTTAGAACCACGATAGTGATTTGGCAGTTGGGGGTTCCAAGGTGCGGAAGGTAGATCCGGCGGGGTGTGAGGTCCGCCGCTGCGGCGGAGGACTAGATTCGGCGGCTTGCCATGGTTGGGGGGTCGGGGAGGATAAGGGGAGGGGATCTGGGGAAGAATGTTGGGGGCAAAGAGGGGAAAACAATGGAGTTACCAAAGCAGCCCTTTTCCGTTCATGTGGCAGGGGTAAAATAGGAATATCGCAGGGCTAAACTTTTAGGCGCGTGATATTTCGATGTGAGCGGGAAGTTTGAAAGCTTTTGGCGCCTAAAATTATAAGTATCCTGCTCTTGTATGGCTGACTATGATATCATGGCCGACAATTTGTTTGTTTTGCACGCAAAAAAGGTGCAAGTTTTGAAAATCAATGTCTCCAACTTGAAACTTAGATTGTCCATTCAATTGAAATATGGATCATTGAGCTACTACAAGCAAATACCATCATACGGTCCAATTCAAATGAAATTCCAAATGTGTTTATCCTAAATATGATGACAAAAGCAAAAATGTGTATGTGTATGAATAAAGTGGATGATTATAAAGTTTGAACTTACCCGTATGTGTATATCTCTAGGTTTGATATATGAATTTGAAATCATGAAATCCCGGCTTAAAAAATGCACCTCTGTTTAAATGAATTACAGAAGCTAATGATGGAGTCGAATTCCAAAATTCCAATCTTAGGTTTGTAATTCTGGTACATGTGGTATGTCACGCATGTTCAAAAGTATCATTATCTCATAGTCCAAACTGTGAAACAAATTGATCAACCATGAGTGCACAATATCTCAATTACGCTAAAGTCCCTCAAATATAGACACCTCACACTTTATCTGAAGCCAACCACCCCCCTCAACCCCCACCCACGCACACACACATAGAGAAGTCGTTCTCTCCCCCCAAACACCAACACATGAGGACATTAACATCCATCTCTCTTCTAAAGTCCGGACCCCAATATAGGTCTATATCACTTTGTCTCTCGGGCATGCACACATCTCTTCCCTCACTCTGTAGGTCTCCCGCTATCTCTCTTTCCCAAGAACACGCACTATGTAGAGTGTATATTTCCCATACACACAAAACGTTGCCCCCAAACGTCTATTTCCCTAGTTATGTGGTTCTCGCGCACTTACCTCACACACCACCCCCACTGCAAACAAGCACACCTTGTCTCCTTGTGCACTACTCTCCTCTTTCTAACTCTCCCACATGCGGACCCGCCCCGGCTCCTTCCCTGTATACATATATGTCGTGACTCTTTCCATAGCTCCCTAATGTATCATCGTTCTCGATTCAGCACATTGTTCTCTACACCATCTATTCTAGATCTCTCACGAAGTCCCTATCACATACACGATGACTCGCTTCCCTCGCGTCTCCGTACATAGGCCAATTTCGAACAACATCAACATTGTCTCCCTATCTATACGCCATTTATGGACACAAACGACCCCTCTCGCCCCTCTCTTCCTCTCTCTCTCTCTCTCTCTCTCTCTCTCTCTCCTTCGCTAGCTCTCTCTCTCTCGCGCGCGCGCTCTCACACCCCTCTCCCACACACACACTCGATGTCTCTTCCAAATAGTCTGCTCCCCCCGCCCGCACCCATGCTATCATGCTACTAAACATGTCACACCATTCCCCCTTCCCTTATACTAGGTTTACATCATTAGTGGTCTCTCTACTCCACATACACACACTCCCTCTCACACACAAACGCGTGCACAAACACACACAGACACGCACAAACACCCATTTATCTGGATCCTCATCTCTCCCCATGTCCGCATGTGTAGCTCACACACTCACTCTCTAATTATGTCTATGTGTTTCCACGTTACACAACACAATGCCCCATGTACCTGTCCCTATCTATCCTCCACACACATAGACACAAAGAATCTGTTATCATTGCCTCAGTCTCTAACATATCACACACGCACACTGTCTCTCTCTCTTGCAAACACGCTCAACAAGGGTTTCCCCGTGAATAACTTACCGTCTATTCATCAACAGTCGTGGCAGTACGGCAAACACGAGACGTGAAAAAGAATAAATATACATGTGCTTAGACCACCTAGTATGACTACTAGGACTAGAGCAAGCCAAAAATCACGCCGCCGTCACCCCCTCCTTATCGGCGACGGTAAAATCTTTGTTTTACACAGTCGATAAGTCATTGTGCTAAGGCCCCACATGCCGAGGCATTGAATAGAATGTAGATGCTAGTTTAGGAAGCAAGTATCGATAGTACGTTTGTATATCCATACTTATATTTCTTCTCTTATAAAAAACCGAGTTGGTGATGATGGTACGTGTGCCATTTTGCAATATAGACCGTCTGATCTATATCTGACGAATGGAAATTAAACTAAAAGATACTCGCACCCCTCTCCACATTTGCAGACAAGGTCTTCCCTCGTTCATCCTTATCTCCAACAAACCTCATTGTTGAGCAATTAAGAAAGGAAGCCTCTGGAACAAACTGGCCTGGTGGCCGCTGCCGGCGTCGTCAATCCCCATGCCTCCGCTCAGTCCAACCACCAATCACCACCACACCCCACTCTTCTTCACCTTATCTCATATTTCTCGAGATATCATTAGTTTTTTACACATGGGATTACTCCCGCAAGGGTCAATCAGAACAAGTGTTTTATAAAAAAATGCATCTTGATGTTCCGTGCAATGCACGGATCTTGCTAGTACTCCTACAGAAGAATAAGTTGGTGATGATGGGGTGTCTGCCATCCGTCATTTCTGACCATTAGATCTACATCTAATGACTGTGAGGTAAGTTTGTTGCCTTTTCTCACCAACATCCCACTTGTCTACCAATTTGCAGAAAAACCAATAATTAGTATCTTAAAACCAACCACATCCCTCCCTGACCTCACCAACACAGCCCAAGGAATATATTCTAATTGAAACATAATATATCTCTAGTGACATATGTATATCAAAATTAGAGTGTTTTGTATCAAGTTTGTGAATAAGTATTATTCTAATTATGATTCGTTGCAACGCACATGAACATTGCTAGTATTTCCAACCATGCATTTTTTTCCTAGTATTCCATAGTTTCAAGTCTTCCATCAAGATATTAGTCACTCATGGTTGATATTTACTTTCAATCATGTAAACATATGCACTATGTAACTAGCCTTGCTTATTGGCTTCCAAAGTTTAACTTTCACTCCTACTTACAATATGTAGAGTATTTAACAAAAAACTACCACTTTCAACAAGCCCTAGGAAGAATCTATTGTACAAAAAATAGCAAAAACAGACCCAAAATTTCTTAATCCACGCCAAAAACTACTACCTAGTACTCCTACCGATTAGGTTCGTTTAAACCCATTTATGACAGGGTTGGCCCACACGCCCATGCTGACGGGGCAGCTTAAACCAACACATTTTGTTTGACCGTTGACACGAGGGACCCACATTTGACCTTCTATCCTGTTATTCCCCCTCAAATCATTATTTTTCCCGAACATTACTTCAAACAGTACTGATGCGCGTTCGTCGATGGCGCTGGTGATGGCGAGTTGGCCACCGCTCCGCCGGACGGGCCGGACACCGCGCTGGCCTCCGCACGGGTTGGCAGGCTGGCCCGAGCGTGACTCACAAGTGAGCAAGCCGCCGCGCTGGCCTTCGCTCGAGCCAGATGGCTGGCCTTAGAGCGGCGCGCGCGAGCAAGCCGCCGCGCTGCCGTGCCAATCTAGCTAGCAAACCATGCAGACAAGCAGCTGGATGTAGCTGGCATCCGGGCTGCCGCAACATGGACTCCGCACCGCCGGCGGTTTTGACCTCGCCTTCTGCCGGCGGCGGTAACTGTGTCCCATGGTCGAGGATGACTAGGTGGACGGGCCGGACGTAGGAGGTCACTCGAGGACTTTTGTGCAGACTAACATGTACATCCCACAAGTCATAACGCCGGTCGAATAGAAGGTGTCGGGGGTTGGATATGACATATGCCAAAGGATGGCTTATCATGGTGGGAGGAGTAGAACGTCGCCGGTGCCTGGAAGCGGGATGAGGCGAAGACATGCACGCCGGCGGAACTTACCCAGCTTCAGGGCTCTCCTAGGAGATAACACCCCTACTGCTGCTCTGCGGGGTCTCCGCATGATCACTAAAGCAAAGTGGCTACAATGGTGCTCCTAGAGCTGTTTCTGGAGGTAAGAGAGGGCAGGGCTAGCTCTCTCCTCCCTGTCTATCTGGTCTATCTATCTCAAGGTCCGAACCCTTTGCATGGGTACCCCGGGGGGTTTATATAGGCCTACCTCCCCGGGGTACAATAGTAATCCGGCTGGGAGCGGGTCCCAGCCGTCTGTCTCTCAGGCCGCCGTCTTTCTCGCCGGCTTCTGGGGCCCGCCGACTGGCGGGTCCCGTGGACAGGCTTGATACTGTAGCGGCACTCTTGATGATGCAGGCTTGGTCATTGGGTCGTGGCAACAGTGCCGCCGTCTATCGGGCGATCACTGTCGTCATCCCCCGTCCTATCTGGTTAATGGCTCGTGGGGCCCTGGGGGGGAGTCGGCCGACTCCCACAGGGCCGTCTTCGGGGCGCTCGGGCCGCCTTTGGCTCACCCACTGACAAGCGGCCCCGCCGCCTTCGGGTCGTACAGGCTGGCGTCGTGGCCACAGTGTGCCGCTCACTGTGGCTGAGGTCAGGGCAGGCATGGCAACAGTGCCGCGCCTCGCCGGAGATCTTCCGGTAATATGACCCACTATAGCCATGCCGGCCCCTCGTAAGAGGGGAAACGGCCATGCCGTGACCGTACCCCGCGTCGTGCTTTGAGATGAGGGAGGAGTCAAGGGCCGACTCTCCACAGTCGACCTCTCTGGAGGTCGCCAGCTTGGAGTCGGCTCATCTCGGAGTCGCCGTCCGGGACTCGGCTTGTCTTGGAGTCGGTGTTTGAGACTTGGCATATCTTAGGGTTGCTCCTGGGACTCGGCCTGACGGGCGCGGCCGGCCCTGATGTCTTGAAAGGTCCTGGGACCCGGGTTGGCCTACCTGTGGTCCATTTCTCCGACAGTAGTCCCAGAAGCTGGTGAAGCCCTGCGGATGCTGCATTGTGGGGCTTCAACAGTTTCAACTTTCCAGGAGTGGACTCTGGAACTCGGCCGCCGTCTTCTCTTTGGGCCGACTGTCGAGAGTCGGATGCTTTTTAGCGAAGAGCTGCAGCTCGAAAGTCGCAGCGGGAAACCAAGCGGCGTGCCTGATACGCTTCCCCGCAGTCATCAGGCGGTCCTATCGCGTGGCGCCACATGGAGAGGACAGTCTGCCTCCCCACGCGCGTGACGGGACGGGCCGTCAGGCGGGGCCCACCACTACCGTGCCTCGGCGCACGAACGGATCCGTTGCGGCCGAGGACGATTGGCGTTCCCATGTCGTTACTGTGTGCAGTAACTTCGTGGGGTAAATCATGGGCAGCATGGGGCATCGGGCGCAGTTAATCCCACGCCCGCCCCCTCGGCTTCTCAGCCCACAGGGCTATAAATAGGCGGGGGGAGCGGAGCGGCACAGCACGCGCGCCATTCTTCCCCGCTCCCCCGCTTCATCTTGCCTTCTGTTCCTCCTCCCTCCGCCGTTGAGCAAGAACACTCCGTTCCACGGCAATGAGCTCTTCCTCCGCCGCGGCCCCCGCCGTGCGCTCTGGCTTCTGGGACGGCTCGGAGGTAGAATATGACCACATCGAGTTCCTCGGCCGGACACGCCGTCTCCCCAGCGCGGACCTCGTGCGCGCTCGCACCGCGCCGGAGGGGGAGGTCCGGCCGGCGCCGGACGAGGGCGAGCGGGTTATCTTCCGCTCGCACCTCATGCGCGGCCTGGGGCTGCCGGTGAGCGGCTTCTTCCGCTCGTTCTTGGAGCTCCACGGCCTTCAACCGCACCACCTCACTCCGAACACTGTGGTGTTGCTCTCCGCCTTCGCCACTCTGTGCGAAGGTTTCCTTGGCGTTCTCCCCACCATCGAGCTATGGGGAGAATTCTTCTCCTCCAAGCTCGGCACGCACGTCGCCGGCGTGCCGGCTCAGTGCGGCGCTACATCGCGGTGCAGCGCTCGACGGCCGACAACCCTTTTCCTCCCATCACGCTGATCAAGTCGGTGAAGATGTGGCAGCGCTCATACTTCTACGTGAAGAACCTCTCCTCCAACGGCGACTGGGTCAACCTGCCACCTTACAACACCGCCCCCCTAACTGGGAGGCCCCCCAGCTGGTCGCACCGAGTCAAGACGCTGACTCCCGCCGGAGCCGCCGCCGTGGCGCGACTCCGAGTCTTGACGCAGTCGGAGGGCCTCGTCGGGGCCGACTTGCTGGCCGCCTTCGTGGCACGACGAGTTCTCCCGCTCCAAGGCCGGCCTCACCTGATCTGTCAGATGAGCGGCCTCCGAGACCCCAGTCGGATGAGCACAAAGGAGATGCCCCGCAAGGAGGTGGCGAACTTGATGAATCATATCGCGCACTGCGGGTTCAACGAGGACTGGCAGTTCGGCAAGGAGCCGTACTCGCGCGACAACCCTCCGCCAGTGGTAAGTCGCGTCCCCCTATTGTTTCGTCTTTCTTGTGGCCGACTCCGGCTTCTGACTCTTGTCGGTTTTTTCTGAGCTAGAATCCCCTTATGCAGCCTGCAGCCGGCACCTCGCGACAGCCCCGCGAGTATGTTCCTGATCGCGCGGAGAGTGACGTCGACGACCCCGACTTGGGGGCAGCGGCGATGGAAGCCGACGCCGAAGGCGGGGGAGAAGGGGCAGAAGGCGACTATAGGCCCTCGGCCACCTTCGCCAACTGGCCTACAGACGACGCCGAAGGGGAGGTCGCCCCGCGCCACCAGCCGAAGGTCGGCTCCTCCGCCAGCCAAGGTGGTTTGAAGAGGCGTCACGCCGGGCCGAGTGCGCTCGGCGGCAAACTGAAGAAGATGAAGGGGGCAGCTGCCGCGACCAGACGGGAGGAGGCGGCTGCGAAGGCCAACCGCTTCCGGAGGGAAGTGAGAAGGCCGCCGCTAGTCCGTGCGTAAGTCTTTACGCTTTTTCTGTTATTTTCCTTAGTTGAATCTTGTCCGAGTCTTCTTTTATACTCCCTCCATTCTTCTTCAGGGCCCCTCTTTCCCTCGAGCGAGTCGCCGTCCCCTTCGTCATGGGGTTGGCAGAGACGTCCGCCAATACCCGGTGGCCTGACCCCGCCGCCGACCTCCGGGAAGCGACGGAGCAGAAGAAGCTGGAGGATGCCGAAGTCTCCCTTGCGGCCGCGCGTATGGAGAAGGCGGAGGCCGACAAGGCGGCCGCCTCCGCCCAGAAGAAGCTGGAGGATGCCGAAGTCTCCCTTGCGGCGAGGCGGCACGCCGAGGAGACCGCGCATCGTTGATCGGCGATGCTCGTCCCCCCACTGTCGTCTGCACCGCCGCTGCCAGAGTTCACGGGGCAGACCGGAGAGGCCGGCACCGAGAACCCCGTCGCAGAGAAGGAGAGCGGCGAGACCTCCATGTCGGACACTCTCGCGCCACCGCCGCCGCCTCCGCTGCCGTCTGGGAGACCGCACGGCAAATAGCTGGTGGGTCCGTCGGAGCCGCCGACCGCAATTGCGGACGAGGCCGAGACACGGCTGCTTCTTCAGGTCGTCTCGCCGGTGTGCCACCGACTTGAGAGGGCGACCTCCGTGCCGCGACCTCGGGAGGCCGGTGTTGCCAGCTCGGCGACCCTAGACGCCGAGGCCACAAGTGCCGCGCCCACTGGGTGGGTGCGCGGAGGCGGCACCGGGCCGTTGAATCAACTGCTCCTGGATGTTCAGGCGAAGCTGCACGCTGAAGGCGACGCCCTTCAAGCCTGCACCAGGGCGCATCTGGCCGCGCGAACGTCTGTTCGGGTAAGTTTCTTTCTCTTTTTGATTCTTGTTTTCCTGTATGGGGGCGCGCCAGCGCACCCACTGGGTGTAGTCCCCGAGTTCCGGGTCGGCTGCTGAGCAGGCGGTTCGGAACTCCCTCTGGCGAGTTCCAGATACTAACTTTGTCTTCAATGACTTGTTGCAGGAGTATCACAACCTCCACGTCACTGCCTTCAACCGCAACGTTGAGGAGTTGAACAAGCGGACTGCCAACTTATCGGAAAGCCGGAGTAAGTTTTTTCCCTCTCTTCCTCGCGGGGGCGCGCTGGCGCACCCGCGGGCTGTAGTCCCCGAGATTCGGGCCGACTGCTGAGCAGTCGGGCCGGATCTTCCTGGCGATCTTCTTGCTGGCGACTTCATCTTTTTCTTGTTCTTCTTCCGCGGGGGCGCGCTGGCGCGCCCGTGGGCTGTAGTCCCCGAGATTCGGGCCGACTGTTGAGCAGTCGGGCCAGATCTTCCCGGCGATCCTCTTGCTGACGACTTATTTGTGTCTTTCTTTTCGTTCTTCAGGGGCCAACGCCACTCTTCAGGAGTAGCTGGGCGAGGCCAATACCGCCCTCGTGCGAAGGAGGAGGAGTGTGGCAGGCTTGCCGCGGAGCGCGACCTGCTGGCGGCGCAGCTGGCCGAGCAGAAAGAGCTGCTCAAGAAGGTGCAGGACGAGGCCGCGAAGAGGGAGACCGCCCTCCTGGCCGAGTTCGAGAGAGAGCGCTCCTCCTGGACTGACAGGGAGGCGATGCTGACCTCCGGCTACCACGAGATCGAAGATATCGTTGATGGTGAGTTTCTTTTGTTTCTTCAGGCTTCCGACTATGCGTCAGGCCGACTTCTGATTTTTCGACTTTGCTTCTTTTTGTCTTGGCAGATTTCTTCCCTGGTCACTCACAGGGAGTCCTTCTGGCCATCGAGGCTGATCGTGAGGCGCGGAGGGCAAATGGTGAGGAGATCGCCGCCAATGCCCCCCGAACCATCGATGAGCAGCTTCTGAGCATTGAAGCTCGTCTTCGTCCAGCTCACCGTCTGATGCGCCGGCTTCAGCACGCTGGCGCCCAGGCGGTTGCCGCCCTTTGGCCAGGCACGCCGGCTCTGCGCACCGCCAGTCGTACTGCCGACTGGCTGGACGTTGCTGCCGGCCGTCTTGAGGCCTGGAAGGGCTCCTCGGCCCGGGCCGAAGCGCGCCGGGCCTTGGAGTTCGTCAAGGCGTGGTATCCAGGGTTGGACCTGGACCGTCTGGCCGCGTTCCGGTCAGAGGCCCAGGCCGAGCTGGAGGCCGTGGAGGGCGCCCTTATCGAGCGCGCGGCGGCCATCGCCGAGTATACGGACACCAGCGTCTTCGTCCCCGAGCGGGCTGAAGGCGGCGAGGAAGTGCCGCCGGAGTGGTTCGGGATGAACCCGGATTATGGCGAGGACTCGGCGGAGGTGATCGACTCCAGCACCGAGGAGGAGGATGAGGCGGAGGATGAAGGCGAGGCGGAGGTGCCAGAAGACGGAGCAGGCGGCCAGCCTCAGCTCGACCGTGCCTCCAGCAACGAGCCGGGCCGAGAGAAGGCGACTGCCGCCGGAGGCGATCGAACCGAGACCGCCCAGCTGACTGCCCAGGCGCCTGACACCGCCATCTCCACCGATCCTCCGATCCCGGCTTCCGCCTCTTAGGCTATCTTTCTCGCCTGTCTGTTTTTAGTAATCTTTTGAAAACTTTGTTAGATTCGAACAATTCCACCCGCGGGGTGTATCGATTCGGTCAAGGGAGGGCCTATGTAAATATTTATCCAATTTCCGTCTTTCCTTGCTTGCTGCTCTTTAGGATTTTCCCTTTGCCGCCTTCCCTTAGTCGCTGCCTTGCCAGTCGGACAGCCGCTCTACGGACTATCGCCGGGTCAAGCGCTTAGCTACTTCGGGAAGGCAAGTACTTGGCCGTTTAGAGTTTCTTTTTAGCAAGTCGGATAGGAAATGACAGGCCGACTACTCAAGAGTCGGCCGTCCTTGATAGAGGCTAATAAAGACGGCAAGCCGGCTACTCATGAGTCGGCTTTCTGCTTCAGAAATGCTGGAGGCCGTCTTAGGCTATGTTTCTGCTTTAGGTCCTTAGCCATTTTTCATGTGGGCGCCCGTTCTTCCTTACTCCTGCCCGCCTCACAGTCGCTCTGCGAGCTGCGGCTTTGCCAGGAGGTGGATTGGGCACCGCACACTACTTTTCTGACTGCGGGAAGCTCCTCATAGCGCAAGGCGGCAAGTCCCCGGGCCGACTAGTCTGGCCTGGTGCCAATCGGCTTGTAATGAAAGTAATGTACTCGAAGGCATAATCCTTATCATACAGATAATCAAAAGGGCAGTCCCCGAGCTCGTCTGGGGGGGCCCAAAGTCTTAGTACTTTAATACAAAGGGGTAGTGTGATACATACTGCATGAACTGTAAAATCTTCGAAGAAGATTTGCATTCCACGGGCGCTCTGTCTCTTTGCCGGAGTCGTCCCTCTTGCGCGCTCGGGGCTTCTGAGCGTCGATCAGATAGTAGGCGTCGTTCCCTAGCACCTTGCTGATGATAAAGGGGCCTTCCCAAGGTGCCAACAGCTTGTGCTGGCCGGCTGTTCGCTGGATCAGCCGGAGCACAAGGTCGCCCTCTTGGAAAGATCTTGACCTGACCTTCCTGTTGTAATATCGACGCAAACTCTGCTGGTAGATGCTGGACCGGCTGAGTGCCAACAGCCGGCCCTCTTCCAGCAGATCGACACCGTCTTGAGGTGCTTCTTCTGCTTCTTCCTCGATGTACATGATGACTCGCGGGGAGTCGAACTCTATGTCCGTTGGGATGATGGCTTCGGCACCATAGATGAGGAAGAAGGGGGTGAAGCCGGTTGACTTGTTTGGAGTCGTGCGCAGACTCCAGAGGACGACTGGCAGCTCCTCGAGCCAACAGCCGGCAGATCGCTCCAGCGGTGCAACGAGTCGAGGCTTGATGCCGGATAAGATGAGACCGTTTACTCGCTCCACCTGGCCGTTTGACTGCGGATGGGCAACGGACGCTAAGTCCAGTCGGATGCCCTGTGTCACGCAGAAACAGGCCAAGGCGCCTTTGGCAAAATTTGTGCCATTGTCGGTGATGATGCTGTGTGGGATGCCGTACCGAGTTGTGATGTCAGCGATGAAGGTTACTGCAGTCAGACCATTCAACTTCTTGATGGGTTTCGCCTCCACCCACTTGGTGAACTTGTCCACCGTGACAAGTAGGTAAGTCAAACCACCTCGTGCCGTCTTGAATGGTCCCACTATGTCCAGGCCCCAGACTGCAAAGGGCCAGGCGATGGGGATAGTCTTGAGTGCAGAAGCTGGCTGAAGTGGCTTGGAATGGAAAATCTGGCACCCCTTGCACTTTTGGACTAATTCTTTGGCCTCTTCCAAGGCGGTTGGCCAAAAGAAACCATGCCGGAAGGCTTTGGCGACGAGTGCCCTGGAGGCCGCGTGGTGACCGCACTCGCCTTCATGGATGTCTCTGAGGATTGCTTGGCCTTGTTCTGCCTCGACACAGCGTTGGAACACGCCTGTAACGCTGCGCCTGACCAGCTCTCTGTTGACTATGGTGTAGGCTGATGCTCGGCGTTGCACTTGCCGAGCCAAGATTTCGTCAGTTGGCAGCTCTCTATTTACAAGGAACCTGAGGATGGGCTGGGCCCATGAAGGTGCTGCTATTTCTTCAACTACTACTGATGCGACTTGGATGAGGGCGGCCGGGCTTGGAGGCGGCGGGTTGGAGTCCGCAGCCGCTTGCTGATTTGACAAAGTCCCGGGGCCGACTGGAGCAGTCCCCGGGCCGAGCTCTGGAGTCTTCGATCTTGCCACCGCAGTCCTCGGGCCGGGTTCCGAAGTCCCCGGGCCGACTTCGACTGTGTGTTTCTTGGAGTCGGATCCGTCTTCTTCAGGCGGAGCCGGCACAAAGATTGAATCTGATTCTGGTGATGGCTTGATAGAAGGCTTGAGGAGGCGCCGGAGGGCGACACCAGATGGTATTGCCTGGCGGGTGGAGCCGATTCATGCCAAGGCGTCTTCTTGGTCGTTGTCGTTCCTTGGCACGTGGAGGAACTCGCACCCCTCGAAGTATCTGCTGAGTTGCTGGACGAGGAAACGATAGCTCACCATATTTGCATCCTTGGCGTCCCAATCGCCAGATGACTGCTGAACCACCAAGTCAGAGTCGCCATAGCACAGGATCCAGCGAATGCCGAGTTCTTTGGCAAGCCGGAGCCCGTGGATGAGCGCCTCGTACTCGGCCACGTTGTTGGAGGCGGCGAAGTGGATCTGCAGCGCATATCTGAGCTTGTCGCCCTTGGGGGAAGTAAGGACGACGCCGGCTCCCAAGCCAGTGCGCATCTTGGAGCCGTCAAAGTGCATCCGCCAATGGGTGGAGTCGGGTGCTGGCGGCAGGTAATGGGTCTCGGCCCAGTCGACGAGGAAGTTAGCCAGTGCTTGCGACTTGATGGCGGTGCGGGGCTCGTAGTAGATGGTGTATGGGGCCAGGTCGATGGCCCATTTGGCCACTCGGCCAGAGGCATCTCGGCTTCCGATGATCTCGGCCAGCGGAGCCGTGCAGACCACAGTGATTGGATGCTCTTGGAAATAAGGCTTCAATTTCTTGGCGGCAAAATGCACGCCGTAGCACATCTTCTGGTAATGGGGGTAGTACTGCTTGGAGGCCGACAGTACTTTGCTTAAGTAATATACTGGTCTCTGGACAGGTAGCGCCTTGCCTTCCTCCTTGCGCTCGACTACAATGACTGTGCTGACTACTCGGCTGGTGGTGGCGATGTATAGGAACATGGGCTCTTTGGGAGTCGGAGCCGCCAGCACAGGGGGAGTAGTCAGCATCTTCTTCAGTTGGAGAAAAGCCTCGTCCACCTTGGGAGTCCACTCAAAGAAGGTCGTCTTCTTCATGAGTTGATACAAGGGGAGAGCCTTCTCGCCCAGCCGACTGATGAATCGGCTGATGGACGCCAAACAGTCGGTGAACTTCTGCACATCTAACAGTCGTCTGGGTGCCTCCATCCTCTCGATGGCCTTGATCTTCATAGGGTTGCACTCTATGCCGCGTTCGGAGACCAGGAAGCCGAGGAGCTGGCCGGCTGGTACTCCGAAAACGCACTTCTCTGGGTTGAGCTTGATCTGGAATCGGCGCAGGTTCTCAAAAGTTTCCTTGAGGTCCTCCAGCAGGGTTCTCCGCTTCTCCGTCTTCACCACTACATCATCCACATAGACGTGGACATTTCTGCCGAGTTGCTTCAGGAGGCACTTATGCATGCAACGCTGAAAGGTGGCGCCGGCGTTTCTCAAGCCGAACGTCATGGTCAGGTAGCAGAAGGCTCCAAATGGCGTGATGAAGGCGGTCTTCAGTCTGTCGGCCGGGTTAAGCTTGATCTGGTGATATCGTGAATATGCGTCCAGGAAACTCAACAGCTCGCATCCGGCTGTGGAGTCTATCACCTGATCAATTCAGGGCAAATGGGTCCTTGGGGCAGGCCTTGTTGAGGCTCGTGTAATCGATAGACATCCGCCATTGCTTGTTCTTCTTCAGCACCAGCACTGGGTTCGCTAGCCATTCTGGAAAAAACACTTCCATGATGAAGCCGGCTGCCAGGAGCCGGGCTATTTCTTCTCCAACAACTCTTCTTTTCTCTTCTGACAGGCAGCGCAGGGGCTGCCTGACGGGCTTCATATCAGATCGGACGTGTAATTTGTTCTCGGCGAATTCCGTCGGGACACCAGGCATGTCCTTGGGGGACCATGCGAAGATGTCGCGACTCTCACGGAGGAAATCGACGAGATCGCCTTCCTATTTGCTGTCAAGGCCTGTGCCCATGACAGTGTACCTCTCCGGGTGCTCCGGGTCCAACGGTATCTTCTTTGTCTCTTTGGCCGGCTTGAATGATCCTTCTGCTTCCGACTCCTTGGGGTCGGGCAATAACTCGGGCTGCTTGCCGGCCATCGCCACAACCCGGTCAAGAAGCCGTTTCTCAGCCGCGATCACCAAGGACTCGGCCAGCCGACTGCTTTCGGCCGCGCAAGCGGACGACTTCCTGTAGTCGCCGGACACGGTTAGGATTCCCTTGGAACTCGGCATCTTCATCTTGAGGTAGGCGTAGTGGGGGACCGCCATGAACTTGGCCAAGGCGGGTCGGCCGAGCAGTGCATGATATGGGCTTTCAAGGTCCACCACCTCAAACCAGATTGGCTCTCGGCGAAAGTGATCTTTGTCTCCGAAGAGGATGTCTATCAGAATCTTGCCGATCGGTGAGCAGGAAAGGCCAGGGACGATTCCGTGGAACACAGTCCGGCTGCTCTGAAGCTGTCTTCGCTTGATTCCTAATTTCTCCATGGTATCCTTGTACAGGATGTTGATGCTGCTGCCTCCGTCTATCAGCACTCGCGAGAAGCGAGCGGCCCGCCTATCTGTGGCGAGTGTGGCACCCAAGACCAAGGCGTAGGAGCCTGGACTCGGCATCACCTCTGGGTGATCAGCTCTGCTCCAACTGATAGGCTTTTCAGACCAATGCATGAACTCCGGAGTACTTGATGCAACTGCATTTACTTCTTGTTGCTGTTGACGCCTGCTGCGTCGGTCATCTGCTACACTGGTGAATACCACATAGGCTTCGTGCTCGTCTGGGAACTCGTCTTGTATCGCGCCGACTGGCCTGACGGCCGGCTGCTGGGGCGGCTGTGGAGGAGGCGGCCCAGCAGGAGGGGGAGGGAGCAGGCCGTCCCCCTTGGCGATTCTGGTCAGCCAGTGGCATTTCCTGGTGGTGTGGTTGGACGGCTTCGCGCCACTATGGAACTTGCAAGGACCATCCAGAGTCTGCTCGTAGGAGAAAGCCGGCAGCCAGTTGGACTTGCCGCCCTTCTGCCGCTTTGCCGGAGGCGGCCCCTCCAATTGCTGGTCCTCTGCTGTTGCCACTTGCCGACTGCTGGAAGTCAGCTGCGGGGCTTTGCGCTTCTGGTCATTCTGCTGTTGCCGCCGACTGGTGTCTCCAGCCGGAGTTCTTGGAGCCTGAGGGGCGACTTTTCCTGTTGTGCTAACCCGAATCTCCGCCTTCATGGAGGAGTCGGCCGTGGCGCTGTGATCAGCAGCTCGTCGAGGGTCTCCGGCTCGTCGCAGAGGAGCTTGTGCTTGAGGAGGGTGCCTTCTCTGCACCCGGCAGTAAAGTACTCTATGGCCTGCACCTCGTGCACGCCCTCGCAGGAGTTCCGGAGTTCGCCCCAGCGCGTGAGGTAGTCGCGCGTAGACTCGTCAGGGCCTTGTACGCACAAGGAGAGTTGGCGCGGCTTGGGAGGTCGCTTGTACGTGCTCGTGAAGTTGCGGACGAAAGCCTCGGTGAAGTCGACCCAGCTGTTGATGCTGCGGGGCTTCAAACTATTCAACCATGTCCGGGCCGAGCCCTGGAGCATGAGCGGGACGTATCTTATGGCAACACGCTTGTTGCCGTTCGCTATGTTAACGGCTGTGGAGTAGTCGATCAGCCAATCTTCCGGCTTCACGGTGCCGGTATATTTGGGAGTGTCTCGGGGGAGCGTGAACCCTTTGGGGAAGGGCTCATCTCGGATGCGGGGCCCAAAGCAGGGGGGACCCAACTCGTCTTCTTCTTCCAGCGCTAGGGACCGGTGGAGTCGGTCGATCCGGTGGCGGGCGTCATTCTCTCCGACTCCCTCTCGGCGAACAAGGCGGTCACCGAGAGTCGGATGTTCCATGGGCGGCAGGGAGACTCGCCTTTCTCTGCGAGGAGGGGGAGGCAGGTAGTCGTCCCGCCGTTCCACCTCTTTGGGGTGGCCGTCTTGGTCGCGCTCGATGGTGATGTGAGTCCGACTGTGGCTGACAGCCGGCTCCTTGTCCTTCTTCCCACGGGCCCCGCCAGTCGGCGTCCGAGATGTCGCACCTTGGTCTCGGCGAGGCGGTGGGTCGTCGTTTGGGCGCTGCAGCGCCTCGGTACGGCAGCCGGCATCATTCTGCGCGGCAGCCGCGTCGAGGAGCTGATGGACTCGCTTCGTCATTATGCAGCGCTCTTCGCCGTCGAAGTTATCGAGTTCGTCTGCCGCCGCCTGGGCGGCCCGGATATTCTCTGCGGGCGTGGCGTACACAGGGCGATCATCCCCGAAGAGGTTGGCGATTGCCACGCCGCGCTGTCGGACCACGCCTAGGCGGCTAGGCCCGGTTGGAGCCGGCGAGCCGCCTACGGCGCGATCCATCTCGCGTTGGTAGGCTTCTGACAAGCGCCTCATGATTGCCAGCTTCTTCGCGCCCTCGACGAGCTGAAGGCGGAGCGCCTCCAGCGTCTCGGCGTCGGCGTCTTCCGGAATCGGCGCTGCAAGGTCTCGCAGGGCCGCGTCAAGCGGGTCGTGCACTCCTTCGCCGGAGCGCTCGCCGTGATCGAGGATGAGGACCTCAGTGACGACGCTTCCGCCGCTCCCCTCGTAAGAGAGGGGCTCGTCGTAGACCACCACGTTGGTGGGGAACGCATCGAGCGACGCGGTGTCGGAGTCGACCAGCATCGGGTCGGTAGATCCTATGGACTCCAGGTCCGCGGCAGGCTCGCCGGCGACGTGGAGTTGGTCGAGAAGGCCCGCGAGAAGGCTCTCGGGGCCACTCGCGCCTGCGTCGGACGCAGGCTCGTCGGAGAGGCGAACCTCACTGATAAGATCGGCGAGGGAGCTGGCCTCACAGGCGATCTCAGTGCCGCGCAGCGCGTCGGCACAGACGCCATCCGGCGTGCCGGGCTGGCTGCGCTCGCCGGAGAGGAACAGGGTTCCCGTCCAGAGCATGTCTCCGGACAACGGTGCACCTCGCCCCACGGTGGGCACCAAATGTCGGGGGTTGGATACGACATATGCCAAAGGATGGCTTATCATGGTGGGAGCGAGTAGAACGTCGCCGGTGCCTGGAAGCGGGATGAGGCGAAGACATGCACGCTGGCGGAACTTACCCAGCTTCAGGGCTCTCCTAGGAGATAACACCCCTACTGCTGCTCTGCGGGGTCTCCGCATGATCACTAAAGCAAAGTGGCTACAATGGTGCTCCTAGAGCTATTTCTGGAGGTAAGAGAGGGCAGGGCTAGCTCTCTCCTCCCTGTCTATCTGGTCTATCTATCTCAAGGTCCGAACCCTTTGCATGGGTGCCCCAGGGGGTTTATATAGGCCTACCCCCCGGGGGTACAATAGTAATCCGGCTGGGAGCGGGTCCCAGCCGTCTGTCTCTCAGGCCGTCGTCTTTCTCGCCGGCTTCTGGGGCCCGCCGGCTGGCGGGTCCCGGGGACAGGCTTGATACTGTAGCGGCACTCTTGATGACGCAGGCTTGGTCATTGGGTCGTGGCAACAGTGCCGCCGTCTATCGGGCGATCACTGTCGTCATCCCCCGTCCTATCTGGTTTATGGCTCGTGGGGCCCTGGGGGGGGAGTCGGCCGACTCCAGGGAGGCCGACTCCCACAGGGCCGTCTTCGGGGCGCTCGGGCCGCCTTTGGCTCACCCACTGACAAGCGGCCCCGCCGCCTTCGGGTCGTATAGGCCGGCGTCGTGGCCACAGTGTGCCGCTCACTGTGGCTGATGTCAGGGCAGGCATGGCAACAGTGCCGCGCCTCGCCGGAGATCTTCCGGTGATACGGCCCACTGTAGCCATGCCGGCCCCTCGTAAGGGGGGGAAACGGCCATGCCGTGACCGTACCCCGCATCGTGCTTTGAGATGAGGGAGGAGTCAAGGGCCGACTCTCCACAGTCGGCCTCTCTGGAGGTCGCCAGCTTGGAGTCGGCTCATCTCGGAGTCGCCGTCCGGGACTCGGCTTGTCTTGGAGTCGGTGTTTGAGACTTGGCATATCTTAGGGTTGCTCCTGGGACTCGGCCTGAGGGGCGCGGCCGGCCCCGATGTCTTGAAAGGTCCTGGGAACTGGGTTGGCCTACCCGTGGCCCATTTCTCCGACAAAAGGCATTGACTTAATGGGCGACATGGGCCCTGTCATAGGTTCGAGTTAGATTCTAACCCTGAACTAACTCTAACCAAAGTGGTGTTTGGATGGCAGGGTTAGATTGACAACAAATGTATCCAAACAGGGCCATGGGTTGAAATGCGCCTATAACGGCACTTTGTAGAGTAGTTGTTTCTTGGTAGGGATGGTTGGTAAGAGCATGTACAATGGTTGATCAGGTAGTCTTATCTTAAGTCTACCACGTATGCAAGTGGTAATAGTTTCTTGGCATTTTAGTGGTTTCTTGCATTATTAGGGGTTTCTTGTAAGGAACAATGTACGTACTACTAGGGACAAAAGGCAATTCTAGGTTGCGTTGTACTCCAAGGAGTAATACTAGTGGTCGTGGGAGTGTATACCTCGTTTTGTGGGTTCGATCCCGGCCGAACGCACGGCGGCCTTTTTTTAAATAGTAACTTCGCTGCAAGCCAATATTTTACACGGGTAGTTTGAGTTTTGAAGTCAAATGGATGTGCGGCCCCACAATCTAGGTGAAGTGGATAGCCTAGCCACGTGAACGGGTTTTCCTTCCCAGCATCATGTGGCTCGCGTGCTCGCCCTAGCCGCACCTTGCTTGCAGCTTCCTCATTAGCTAGTAGCATATTCAAATTTAAACTAGCGCCTCCCAATTAAACCCGAGGAGCCAGAAAAGCCTGGCGGGGCATTGGGAACTGTGCAATATGGCTCTGTACTTAAAGTGCTCTACTACTACTCTATAGCTTGTGGCATTGCACGCATGGACTTCACTCCATTATCGGCTCTACTATAAAAGAAATTCCTCTTGAGGTTTTTTTTAAATGGAGGCAAAAGCTTTTTTTTAACGGAGCAAAAGCTTTGCTTCATCTCATTCATAAAGAAGGAACTACTAACAAAGTTCGACGAGATCCATTACACCTGCACAAATGGAAGCGAAAAGCCTAGTCTCATTGTATCAAATAACTCAAATGTTTTGCCCCCGCAGTAACCGTCGCTGATAAACATGCTGCTAGTGTGTGCGTGAGAGGAGCAGCTGAGTAGGCCAGCTACGTGAGAGGAGCGGCTGAATAGAGCACCGAGAGTACCCACTAGGCCACTACACACGTGTACTTTCCCTACATTGATAGTACAATGATGGTTCTAGAGAACAGTAGTACCCTCCACTTCCAACTGTAGCTCCTTGGCCCTGAGATTCAAGAGTTCAAAACTGGTGCACTGTACTAGACTAGACTAGAAGTACAGTACATCGCACTACTAGTTGAGAAAAAGTAGTACCAGTACTGCTATAGTACGAGTACGTACTCCTCCGTCACATAATGTAAGATGTTTTTTGACACTAGTTGGCATGTACAAAAAATAGCAAAAACAGACCCAAAATTTCTTAATCCACGCCAAAAACTACTACCTAGTGCCAAAAATTTCTTACTAGTGCTATTATTTACAGTATAATGCAATCCCATAGCGTTCCATAATGCTAGTACTAGTAGTAAATAGTAGCCTCACCCCTTCGCTAAGGAACGATCTATACTTGGAAGGGACGAGGCCCTACAGTTACTACGCTCTTATCTCCTCCTCGACAGTTCCCCTCCCCCCGAAGAGAAGGCAGTTCGTCGCTGCTCCCATGGATTCGCCAGGCGGTTCTCCTCCTCGTCCGGGCTGGGAGACCTTGGACGATGATCCTCTGGGAGAAATCGCACGCCGCTCCGACGTCCTCACCGCCGCAAGACTCGGTGCTTCCTGGACCAACTTTTTCAAGACGGTGCTTAAACAGGCTTGGGAAAAGGTCATGCTTGTTGGTCTTCCATGCGTTCTTGAGGAGAAGGTTCTTCTATGGGACAATCCTTTGAATGGTCCACCGCTCCCTGGCCATGGTTGCACGTTAACTCTGCTAGAGTTGCCGATGTTGAGAGGTAGTCATATTTTGTCCGATGAGCAGGTCAGTAATGGAGTTTGATCATGTAGTACTTAGTTATTCCATTTCCATCCCGTAATTTCTCCGCTGCCCGCCATCTTATATATAGGTCTGGGTTGGTGCCAACGAAGATTGTCTTGCATACCTCCGTCGGATACCACCATCATTTTGCACAACATCCACAGCAGTGCGGCCGTTCCGGTAGACCCCTTCTCCACCATTGGGATCGGCCTTCCGGACTGGCTGGGCTTGAATACGTATGATGGTGCCTACATGAGATAGAAGAAGATAGCAATTGCGGACCCGCCAACAAAGCGACGCGGCTACGACGATTACTATATCATCGCGGTGTTCGACATAAGGATTGCCATCAATGCAAGAGGCAGTAACGGCAGAGGCTGGCGCATGTTGGCGGCGGCAGATTTGTACCCCTACACGTTCAAAGACGCCGTGCACCATCTAGGTCGCATCTTTGCGCTGAAAATCCAGGGGACTTGTTTCATATGGTTGCCATCCTACCGTATGGGAGATTACAAATGGAATGCACAAACCGTCATTTGCATCCCTAACGGTACTCCATTATTTTGCAGGGACCAGTCATCCCCCGATCAAAATAAGATCGCCGATCCTGGATGTGCATTTGCATCCGCGATTTGGTCTAACCTGGAACCTTGTAGCTGACTTTGGCATATTGGGATCAACTATCTTAGCAGTCGTTACCCATGGTACCACTGATGTGCAACATGGTCACACAATCTACCATGATCGGACCGTCACCATCTACCCAGGTATTCCATTTTTTAACCCTCTCGCCTTCTCTTTCATTTTTGTACTAGTAGTATACTTAGTACTACTAGTAGGAGTACTTTTTACCTTGGAGGACGCGTATAGCTAGCTAGGCCCTTGAAGTCTTGAACCCACTAGCTGCCATCATTTTTGTTTTTCCATGTCTTACTATCTCATCCATGTAGCCAAGAGTGGCTATATATAATAAGCCGGTTATTTTACTTCCTCTATACCGGAGTAGTACAATTTGCTGCACAGTATTACTAACCGCCATATTTGAGCACAACATTAGTATGCATGGACCTTGACTATGTACATCACCATGTGTCTAGATCTGACATGCCGTGTGTACCAGATGAACAGCGCCGAGTTCGACCCCCATGATGCTACGTGGGTGCCGAGGAACACTCCTGGAGAGTACTCGCTTTTCATCGGGGACAGCTACCCCATTGTGAAGCGGTTGCCATCTTCCGTGCACGACATGGAAGGCCTGCCGTTCATGAAGCATGGTTGTGTCTTCAGTGCGCACCGCCGGATGAACGACATGCTGGGACACGCTATCCCTGATTTATGCCGCTTCAGCTTGGATGAGTCTCCATCGTGTGGAACCGGACTAGAAAGCTACGAAAATGATTCCTGTTACCCACCGCTATGGATCGTGCCATCCATGAAGAACACCTGGGACTGGAACCTAGAGGAGGACATGTAGCCCATCTATAACGTGTAAGTGGAGTACGGTAATTGTGAACGGTAGCGCTGTGAATATATGTAGACTAGTCGTGCACAAATTTATCACATGAATTGGAGATGAACTTGTGTGGCATACTGGCATTTGTCCTTTAGAATTTATTACTAGTAAATGTGTTATGTGTACATGCAACTTGTGTGGTTGTTGCACGGGCTCCAACACGCTCTTTGAGAAAAAAAGGTGGCACAACTTTGGATATAGGTGACGTGGCGGCATCATACAGTAGCATCGTTCGCTATAGTTGTACTGTAGTACACTCCTACTAGGATGACAACTCCTATAAAACCTTGCTCTTGGCTCTTTGCCTCTTTGGGAGGTTCAACAGTTCGTACTCGTGTGAACCTTGCACTTGGCTCTTCGCCTCTTCGGAAGGTCCAACAATGATGATACTACATTACAATATGCTTCTGGCAATCTGACACCGATTGAACTGCTGCACGTCCACCGCGAGGGCGAGGGCGAGGGAGAGGGAGAGGGAGAGGGCGCTGTAGTCAAAACCCTCTCCTCGTCCTGCAAACCACCGCGCGCGTGGGAGAGGGAGAGGCGTAGTAAGAAAGCTTCTCCTCGTTTGGCGAGTTGATGGGACACATCAAAGCAGTACTAGTCCATACTGCGTCCTTTCCGATTAATATGGCTTAATTTGAAACGAGATAAATACACTGGCGGTCAACATATGTAACACTACGCTCTTTACGGTCACTATATATAGTTTTGCGGTGATTATACGATCACTAGCTCATCATAGAGCACTATATTGCACCCTACTGACCGGCCACATAGTCGACGTGGCACTTTGTTGACTGGTTAAATTGTCACCTGGTTTCTGGGTCCCACCTGTCAGTTGGCAGAGCAAAGAAATCAGTTAAACAAAACTTTACGCAGGCGCGACAGGAGTCCAACCCTTGCGTGCGAACCACCCTGGCTGTGTATGTGAGTGCATGCACGTGTACTCCCTCGGTCTTCTAACAAAGAGTGTACATCGGCTATAAAATAGAGTGTAGTACATGATGTACATCTACACTTCCAATGCATTTAGCCTTTAATCTAAGGGGTTGTTTGGTTTGAGACTAAGTTTGCCAAAGCATGCCACATCTAAGGTTAGGCAAGTTTGATCAACTTAGGTGTGTGTTTGGTTCAAGCCACATCTTAGGCAAGCCACACCATGGTCCCACATCACATACACACTAAAAGAGTGGCAAGATTCCCTTAGGCTTGCCAACTTGTGGCTCTCATTTTGAAGAACTAACCTTAGGCAAGTTTGGCAACATTGTATGGCTTGTGACTAATGCTTGCCATAGCCACATTATTTTTGCCACACTTGCCTAACTTGAGTTGCTCAAATTGTTTGCCACACTTTGGCTTGCCTAAGGGAATCTTGCCACACTTTTTGTGTCTATGACATGTGGGGTTCACTTCTCATAAAAAAATCTTGCCTTAGGTGTGGCTAGAACCAAACACCCACCTAACTTGGTCAAATTTGCCTAAGGTGAGGTGTGGCAAAGTGTGGCAAGATGTGGCTAGAAACCAAACAGCCCCAAAGTATGGCACTTCTAGGCCTAGAAACAAACAACCCCTAAATTGATATTGATTGACTAATGCACCAACTTGTGCTGTAGGATAGGGTACATGTCTATCCTTAATTACAGCATGCAACGGCCTTCATTTAATCTTATTCTCTCAATGGTCGCATGCACACATAAGTCTGCTACTTTTGGGCGTTAATTATGCCCTGGTCAATGTGTAAATCTCTAAATGTACAGTCTTTCACGGATGTAGGGAGTAGGTTGAGCACTTGAGCGTGAGTGTGTGTGTTGCATCGTGTGCTGTGTGCCACATGGGTGCGTGAGTGTTGCGTGCGTCCATGTGTACGTGTGAGTGTTGCATGTCGCATGCATGCATGCATGCATGGGGCTTACTCCCTCCCATTGACATGTTCATATTTCAAGCTTCCTCTGTTCCCTCCATATGGTGATACTCCATGTGTTCCCAAATACGGAGTAAAAGCCTCCCTCTGTTCCCAAATACAGAGTATTTGTCTTTCTACATATTTCAACAAGTGACTAGGTACGGAGCAAAATGAGTGAAGCACTACAAAAAAAAGACACATCCGTGACATTTTGGGCCGAACGATTTTTTTTCTGTCATACATATGACACTTCTATGACGGTAATTGTGACAAAACTCGGTATCATCATAGATGTGGTGGGCTCCTACTTCTATGACAAAAAAACATGACAGAAAATGGTCTTTTCGTCCTGGGCGGGCTGGAGACGCAGCTGCATGACATTCTTTGGGCCGTCCATGACGGAAAAAACCATGGTACAAGCGAGGGCGAGGAAAATTTCGGGGAGTTCCCGGTTACGGTGGGTGGTCGGGGGCCGAGCGATGCGCGTTCCTCTCGTACACGTACGCGCGTGTGTGCGAGGCGTTGGCTCTAACTGAACCCGAGCAAGGCGTTGGGCTCTAACTGAACCCGAGAGATTGCACTGCAGGCTACGCGTTACTGAACCTGAGCAATTGATCGATGACTGTTAACTGAACCCAATCGAGCGATTCCTTTGCTACTGCTGCTAACTGAAGTCGATCGATGCTGCCTCTCTGGATGAACAGTGAGCGTTGTGGGGGGGGTCTGGATGAACAGTGAGCGGTGGGAGTGGATGAACATGACCCGTGGCATTGCCTCTGGATGAACAGGACCCTGATCGATCGAGTCCGTTGGGGCTGGATGAACAGGACCCCGTGGAGGGCTGGATGAACAGGACGACCCCGTGGAGGGCTGGATGAATAGTAGACGGTGGAGGGGTGGATGAACAGTAGCCCGTGGAGGGGTGGTTGAACAGGAGACCGTGGAGAGGGGTGGTTGAACAGTAGCTGGTGGAGTAGCACGCGGTGGAGGCTGGATGAACAGGAGCCCGTGGAGGCTGGAGGAGGTAGACGGTAGCCCGTGGAGGCTAGAGGAGGTCGACGGTGGGGATGAACAGTATCCCGTGGAGTCCCGTTTTGCGGTACACCACACCCCTCCCGATGAACAGGACCCCCGTTTCGACCGTAGCGCTCCAACAGAAGTCCGTTTCATCCGTTTTGCGGTACGCCACACCCCTCCCGAACAAGAGGACCCCCATTTCGACCGTAGGAGGTCCGTTTCGTCCGTTTTGCGGTACGGCACACCCCTCCCGATCAACAGGACCCCCGTTTCGACCGTAGGAGGTCCGTTTCCTCCGTTTTGTGGTACACCAGACCCCTCCCGATAAACAGGATCCCATTTCGAACGTGGCCAGTCGAACACAAGGCCGTTTCCTCCGTTCTGCGGTATGCCAGGCCTCGTTTCCATCGCATGTTCCGTCCAAGCCCTCCCGATGAACACGGCGACGCATTCCGTTCCGACCCAGCCGGTTGGCTCCCCATGGACACGACGACGATGTTGTTTCTCCGTTCTGACCCACCCTTGTACATAAGCCCTGGCCGTACGTATGCGCGAGTAGGCGTTCGAGACCCCGCCCATATGTACACATACGTGGCCGTATTTTCTTTCTTGCACCCTAGCCGTTGTACGTACGTGTACATGCTACGTGCGCGCCTTTACTATGACACGTGCGCGCCTCTACATCCACCAGTATGTACTCGCGACCAGAATGACAATGCTTCATATGCTTCGACCAGGTGGGTCCCGACTGTCAGGCACTTCCTTGCATGCTAAGATGTAGCTGGTGGGTCCCAGTAGTTAGGGGGGCGAATCGTTTTTTTTCGGACGCACTTCCTTGCGTGCGAAGATGTAGCTGGTGGGTCCCAGCAGTCAGGGGAAACATTTTTTTTTGCGAAATACGATGGCCCGTCCGGTGGGTCCCCGCTGTCAGGTGGAGGAATAATTATTTTGTGCGTAATAAGGAGACACTTTCTTGCCGCGGCCGTGGACCCAGCTGTCAGCCTCTCCACGTACTGTCCACATCCGACGGAAGCCGTTCCTTGACCATGTTTACCACGCCGCGTCGAGAGCACCAGGGCGGTGGACGACGGTGACGCCTAGGAAGGGGACGACGCGAAGCCGGGGAAGACGCGGCAGTGGATGCCCACGCGTAGAGGAGTACGAGGGTTCAATTGTTTGGCTGCGGTGTGAGGCTGCCGTCGCTGCAGGGCCTGGCTAGCGGTGGGAATAGTAGGGGCGGTGAGGCCTCCGCGGTAGCACAGCCGGCCATGGGAGGCAGGAGCATGCGGCACGACCGGCGCTGCTTTGGGCGGCTGGAGCAAGAAGACTAGAGGTTGAAGAAGCACTACGGCCGTTGGATGGACATCGTACGGTCACTGGAGCTAGAATCATTCACATTGACTAAATTTGACAAAGTCCCCCATCCCAGTCAACTTAGTAGGCCCACAAGTCAGCCTCCCACCATGGTGGGTCCTGGCTAGCAGGGGGAGTATTCAATTTTTTGTGCGTAATAACGAGGCACTTCCGGTGGGTCCGAGCTGACAGCGGGGGAAACGTTTTTTTCGCGAAATACGGTGGCCCGTCCGGTGGGTCCCAGCAGTCAGGGGGGAAATGTTTTTTTTTTGCAAAATAAGGTGGCCCGTTCGGTGGGTCCCTACTGTCAGGTGGAGGAATAATTATTTTTCATGTAATAAGGAGGCACTTCCGCGGCCGCCTGGACCCAGCTGTCAGCGTCTCCACATACATTACTCTTCCAATGGAATTCGGTCGTTGACCATGTTGACCATGCAACGCCGATAGCACCAGGGCGGTGGACGACGGCGAGGCCTAGGAAGGGGACGACACGGATCCGAGGAAGACGCAGCAGTGGAAGCCCGCACGGAGAGGAGTACGAGGGTTCATTGGTTCGGCTACGGTGTGAGGCTGTCGTCGCCGCAGGGCCTGGCCAGCGGTGGGAGTAGTACGGGGCGGTGAGGCCTCTGCGGCATCACAGTCGGCAATGGGAGGCAGGAGCGCGCGACATGACCGACGCTGCTTTGGGCGGCTGGAGTAAGAAGACCAGAGGTTGAAGAAGCACTATGGTCGTTGGATGGACATCGTACGATCACTGCACTAGAATCATTTATATTGACTAAGTTGACAAAGCCCTTGGTACGCGTCAACTTAGTAGGCCCACAGCTCGGATTTGGCAGAGAACATATAGCACATTTGCGATTTGTAAGAATGTACAACCCAATTTTTAATTCTAATCCCATTTATAGTTTGTTAAAAGTACAACCCAACTTCTAGCTAGGACGACGATTAATAATTTCAAACAACCGCTCAAAACATAATTAAATAAAATTCCCACATTTTGATGGGATCCAAAATATTTTTATCCGAAATTACTAGTCAGGTTAAATATAATTTCGAAATAAAGTTGTATTACGTTAAAATCCAACGAAATATTGCGCGCGCAATAAGTAATGAAATTAAAATTTTCAAATTCCAAAAATAATATATTTTTTAAACTAATTACATGTTTGGTGCATAGTTACTGCCGAGTTATTATAATTACATCCCATTTGTTATTTCTTAAAGTCCATTTTCTTGTTAAGCCTAATGCATACCTCCTAGGAAAGTTTGCAGCCCAGCGGGGCGGAGAATAACAAGTTGACCCAGATATTGTGTACAACTGTCGGCCCAGTTGCATTGCTGATATTGAAAAAAAGGCCTGTGTAGTACAGTACAACGTAACATGGTTACTCAGCCCACATTCAGCGACGCCGGAAAGGCCCAAACAAGGCTTCTGTACAACTTTTTGAAGTCACTGAGCTCAATTAATAACTTAAGAAAAAAGTTAGATTACAGTGGAACCTAATTAAAAGCTATCACGAGCAAATAAATAATTCAACGGGTCCCACTTGTGCATGTGCGCGCGCGCACGTGTGTGTGTGTGTGTGTGTGTGTGTGTGTGTGTGTGTGAGAGAGAGAGAGACCCATCGGTCGATGCTCGTAAATACACCTTTCAGCCATATGCATTGCTGATGCTTAGTAAAAACTTATATAGTTGACACAATCATATAGAACATCATAGCACACTGAACTTGCATACAAAAATTTCACGCAGGCGACACAATCAGGATGGAAGCAGTGGATCGCTATGGGAAGGGCTATGTTGAAACCAACGAAGTCGTACATAACGGTTCATCGTCTTTATCAATGATGGGGAAATATCTTGAATGTTGTGCAAAGAAAATAGACAGACATCACAATAAGTTCTGCTAGCACATTAAGTTGACGTACAGCCCTTTCTAGAAAAAGTTCAGGTACAAAATTAGAACATGTCACAATCAAATGTACTGGCATATCAGTGCTTCACACCCATAGCTCGGATTTAACTAGTATCTGACAAGATTCAGTTGTTACCTCAAATTAGAGCACATCCAGGCATCTAGCCCTGCCTCTTCTACCAAAGAAGAAGTGGCCTCCGCCGCGCGATGGAGTAGGCCCTGTGCCATCCATCGTTCCGAGCAACACAGGGAAAGTCTGATGTTGACTCCTGTAACGGACGTCGTCGACGGACCCTGGCACCAGCGGCGGCGGCAGGACTTCGATTGATGGATTGACCACTTCTTCGACATGCACGAACACTCGATACAGGTACATCCCTAACGTGGTCCGCGGCAGCCCTGGTGGCGACGAATAGTACAACCCCGGTTCCTCCACCGGTATCTCAACACCAATCACCTTCGCTATGGTGGACGGCTTCTTCATCCATGCCATAACCGTCAGAGCCCAGCTGTCTGGAGGAACAAACATGCTTACGAGCTCACCTCCAAGGTCGTTGACAAGCTCGTTCATGGACTCGCTGTTCCAAGCACCTCGAGGCATGCCATGGAAGGTAAGCTTTGTTAAAAACTCAAGCTCAGAGGGCACGGAGCCCCATCCTGGGTGGCACCGATCAAAGCTCACCAGCGCACCATCGCAGAACAAACACCGGGAAGATTCAAACACACAACTGCAGTAGAAAGTTGTCCGGAACCTGACAAAGAAATCAGCCGGTGGCGGACAGACTTCGACGAGCATGTCACTTATTTGGATGCCATGTGAAATGCCAAGAGCTTTGACAAGGTCGTCCGGCGAGACGGGAGGCCGGTCGCCGTTGATGGTTACCATCAGCACTTTGCCGGCAAACTGGTCGTCAAGCGCTGCCATGCCACTATTGAGCGACAGCACGCAGCGAACGAAGGCAGGACAGACCGTAGGATCTCCGGCTCGGAGATCCGCGTTGACCGGCGACATGATAGTGCGCTTGAGTACAGGAAGTACAGGAGGGGGATTTGGGAGAACTAGAGTAGGAATCGAGATTCCAGAGGTGGGGGAGGGGCGGGAGACTGGGGATGAAAAGGTAGGATGAATTTCGAGCATGCGCTAATATTCTCTCGGCGTGCAAGCGCACGAAAACACCGGTGGCGCCCACATGTCGGCCTAAGAGTCCTTATTCTTTCTTTTTTGGAGAGCCCGGCCTTTTTTCAGGATCTTTTGAGAGCTCGGCCTGAGAGTCATAATTGACCTGTTTGGCATTGCATTACTACTCGGCTCATATTCAACGACACCTCACTGGCCCAAACAAGTGTATATCATCGAAAAGACACTGAGCTCAAATTATATAACTTGAAAAAAGGAGATATACTCTGAACACTGGAGAATGGTGATGCCCTCATTTAGCCCACCAGTAGTTCGAGACAATAAACAGTTCGAAACAACGATATATACAACATTCAAACACTGACTAGTGACTACTACTGACATAAACAGCAAGACATGATAGTTCATAAGAAGTCTTGCTACACCACCAAAACGCACCCATCTGCAGCGCTCAGACTCTCGTGATCCAGACGAGAATGACATTCTAAATAGAAGCAACTATTACATAGTAAAAGTGACATAGACGAGGATAACCAAATGACCAGGAATATGCATAACAAAAGAAAGAACTACCCATCCAGAACCAGCAGAAAAGACAACAGTCATTCGAAGAGATGATCCAACACCATCATAATTTGCAGCCTCGCTTCAGCGACCAGCCATCCGGAGACACCAGTACTCCACCCTTTCGATGCAACAGCCCAATTACCTATCAACCTGAAGGCTTGAACCACATCACTGCCTGTCGTAATTGAGACATCCAAGGATCAAAGTTAATCCGGATGCCTTTGTCATTCTCACCTTCTTTTCGCTGCAGGTTGTATCGTTGACAATCAGGGGAGTTTGCTCCCGAACTCCTAGGGCTCGCCGTGTAGACACAGTTTTCCATAGCAAACAGAGCCTCTCTGCCATCAAGGTCCTTGCCAACTGCGATCTCCTGGTTAATCGGATAATTGAGTCCGAGAAACAGAGAGTGTGAACCAAGGCTGTTTACCCGCCTCCAACTAAAAAAATCCTAAAGGCCCCAACAAGCTGGTATCCTGCTCATAGACGTAACAGCCACTGTCCGGATACTCACGTATTACACGGTGCTTGTATACAGTGGGGTTTTTGCAATATAACTTTTCTGGCTCATGTGTCCGAATGATCATCAGTCTTTTGTCATTGTCTGATCGAGCGAGGAACCAGTTGTGCTTCCCTGTTTTTGGCAAAGGTGGTGTGATTACAAAGGGCAGTAACTGTAGGAACACTACATCATATCAAAAAGGACATGCATTGTTAATGTAAGATCAGCATTGTTCAGAGTATGAGTAGGATAATGCAAGAAACAGCATTGATATGTCCCTGTTGGAACTGGGAGGAAAATACAGGGAAATGTATACTGGGTTCGAAAATATAGAAGTGCCATGCATGGTTATACTCATGTTATCTCGCAACCGATTCTTCACAGGAAACTACCATGTCATGCATGTTATGTAATCATGTTCTGTCCTCACAAACAAATTCTTGAAGGTAACTAACAGACCATGCATTGTTATATACTCGTGTTCTGTGGGCAAAAAAATTGTGAGGATATTATTCTAGCCATTGATTGCTGAAGGGCGAATATAGGTATGTACACATGGTAAGCATTGCAGGATTTTACTACTTCCGAATATAGAGTTCTCCATATGCACATTTACTTCCCTAATGTATGGTTAGATGAAACCAACAGTGTGGTGCATGTTTCTACATCATGAAAATGAGGAAACTAACATGGCCATTGATACACACTCATATTTAGTAGTAGTATATAGATTACTGTAAAATAAGGATAATATCCATATATTGCTAACCGTTTGATTATTCAGGGTACAAATTGGCTGTAATGACATGGTCACAATCGCATGAATTAACTCATTCCAACTATAGATGATTCACGGTGTCTCTAATACATTGCCATAGTTCTACTCAAATTTCGCTCAAACAGGGATATGCCAATCATCACAAAAAGTTCAAACACTGTCATGGCGTCATCATTAACATGAGACGGAAACAACTTACACGCGCCGTCCCAGCAATATGTGGTGCCATCTGCTTTGTCAATCGCGTAGATGATGCCATTGTGTTCAATAGCATCACAGAAGTGTGTATCAGCTTTGATGATGATACACTGCGAGATGGGTTCTCTCCAGCTAAAGAAGGCACCGGCGTAAAGATAGGCGAGTCCGCAGTCGAACAAGGCAATTAGCTTGAAGTCCGCGTAATTCGCATGTCATGTGGGCACTTGGCAGATTACAATCTTCTGCAAAACAAGGTCCGTCCAACTGACGTGGTAATCTAGATGACTTGGACCGCGATGGTAATACTCTATATAATCCAACGGAGGAAGGATAATCTCATGGGAAGTCTGGAAGTTCACGAGCACCAACTTTTTACTGTCTTCTCTGAAGGCAGCCATCCAGTGGGAGTTCATGCCGACCCAGTACATACCTGCCAAGAAGTTTCGGGCGATGGTGATCGGATCGATGTCGAGGGAAATGATGTACGACGACCCACTACATACCTGCAAAGAAGTTTCGGCTAATGGAGATTGGATTGAAGTCGAGGGGCATCATGTACGCCTCCGTATCAAGGTGAGCCAATCTCGCAAGACCAGATAGCAACAAGCAGGGTGTCTTGAAAAGCTTAGGCCTCGCTTCGACAATGGCCGTGTGCATGTCCCTCGAGCATGCAGAGAGTCGCAGGGCGCTCAACATATCCATACACGAACAACAGAGGTCGAGTATGTCACTGGGGAGATTTCTCCAATCGCGGCTCATATGGATGTTGCGCGGTTCGCGTTCGGCCATGGTGGAGTTTGGAAGGTGGGGGTTTTGGGGGGCTTGATTTACAGGGGAGAAGGCTGTCGGTGCTGGAGCGGCTAGCGAGGGAATAGTGGTACTGGGGGAGGCGAGTGAGGCGAGGTGCACGGGGGCACAGTGAGATGGAGACGGAGACAGAGAAGGAGATGGAGATGGAGTGGTGCTATGGGAGTGGAGAGGGAGACGAGGCGAGGCGCCAATGTGCTGTACAGCGGCGGTGACCGACTGTACAGTGCACAGGGTGAGGCTGACTTTGGTAGCCCGAACACACCGCATGGACTAGTGTCAGGCGCAGGATGTTGTCACTTCACTATGAGGACCGGATGAATAGTATTTTGACCATCAAGTGTACCACAGTTGTACTACTACTAGTAGTAGTAGGAACATGAGTACTCCAGTATTGTATAGCGGAAATAGGTCTCCCGTGCTAGCATGCCTGTTCACTTCATCATTCAGGTATCATCCATATTGCGAGCATAACCAAATTCTCGTGCATGCCCAATCAACGCCCTACCGCGATGCATGTAGTGGTCGTTCTGGTGCATCAAGGACGGCATGCAGATCATTCCACACTTGAGAAGAGGAAAAATGGAAAGGTAGAACACGGCAGCAGAGGAAGAGAACGCTGGCTAACGAGACTGGGAGGGGATCGAGCAGGAAGTTAATGCTCCATGCCTAAATGTTTTGGGAAAACCTGATTTTCATAAGGTGACTTATACTCACCTAAACGGAGGGAGTATTCCTTAACCAGAGAATGTTGTGTCTCCCACTCACGCGCTCAAAAAAAGAAGAAGCTACGACACATTTTTTTATCTGTTTGCATAGGTCCCACCTATCAGGAAGGATGGGGACGTACACGAACAGGTACGACTCATCAGTCTACCTGCATAGCATTTTCGTTTAGTCTGCCTATCCGTCTAATCAACTGCCTGCACGCCACTTCTCCCATTTACTTCTCCATCGGGAACCGATTCTCCTCGGCTTCTTCACCTCCCCTTCGTCTTCATTTGTATCCAAACCCCACTGCATTCACATTGTTTTAACCTCTTTAAATAATCATCTACTACTTCAGTTAGACTAGCCATCTAATCCTAATTCTCCAAACCATAGCCCTCCGTTCCAGCGGTTCCAAATGGCGAAAGAGATTGAGATGCAGGTTTTTAGTGTCCAACATGTCCTCGTCGAAGGCTCGATGCGCATAGTTGCCACCATCACCGTCCACCCAAGGGTTGTTCGGCAGTGCATCAACAATGTATCCAACTCCCTCAAAAAGGTAGAGACGGGGGTCATCGGTATCGACGCAGAGTGCAAGGAGCGTGCCCCTGGGAAGATCCAGCGCGCCTCCATCCTTCGGCTGTGCCTCGAAGATGATGTTTTGGTGTACCACATCATACACTCGCCCTCCATACCAGGTGAGCTTCACAATTTCTTGTCTCGGGAGGATGTATACTTCTGTGGGGCAGCCATCGAAGGGGACAAACAGAAGCTGGAGCCATACAACCTTGATTTAAAAAGCATCGCTGACCTACAAACCAGAATCAAAATTCCTGTAGAAGATTGTGATAAACAAACACCATCCCTATTCTATGTAGCAAATTTTTTGCTCGGTACAAATCTTCAGAAGGGTGACGAGACGGTGGCATTAAGGTCGTCTGGATGGGAGAATTATCCCTTGACGTACGAGCGGATAAAATATGCTGTCCTGGATGCCCGTGTGAGTTTTGAGATAGCTGCAAGGTCCAAAGAGCTTGTTGCGAAGCCGTCTCCCATGGAGAAT
>NC_041393.1:216230159-216236466 GCF_002162155.2 Triticum dicoccoides | reverse complement strand
AGAAGAAGAAGAAGAAGAAGAAGAAGAAGAAGAAGAAGAAGAAGAAGAAGAAGAAGAAGAAGAAGAAGAAGAAGAAGAAGAAGAAGAAGAAGAAGAAGAAGAAGAAGAAGAAGAAGAAGAAGAAGAAGAAGAAGAAGAAGAAGAAGAAGAAGAAGAAGAAGAAGAAGAAGAAGAAGAAGAAGAAGAAGAAGAAGAAGAAGAAGAAGAAGAAGAAGAAGAAGAAGAAGAAGAAGAAGAAGAAGAAGAAGAAGAAGAAGAAGAAAAGGCTGCACCAGCAGGAGGGCATTATGGATGGATGAACTATTTCATCTCTTGTAAAACAAATTATTCCCTCTCGGTGTATATTGATATAGATGGACTATTTCGATGGTGTGCATGTCTTTGGAATAGAGTAGTAGCATGGGTCCGCTTGACTATAAGGAACTATTTATCCGCATATATAGCTTTCTCTGCTACTCCTTCCAGTGATCGGTATGCAGTGATGTGTCTGTAGACATGACAACTTGTCCATGGAAGTTCAACTACGGCGACCATCACGTTTCATCTCGCGATTCCCACGACGCCTCTCCAACCCACGGCACCACGCCCCCCGAGGTGCGCCTTACCCCTCTTGGCCGCACCGCCCCTCTGCCTTTGTGTGCATGACATGTGGGCCACCTAAAATGCGGCGAGCATCAAGTTTCTACCACAGCCACACGTGATTCCCACGACGCCGCTCGAACCCATGACACCACACGTCCCTCGACCTGCGGCTCATCCCTCTTGGCCCCACTGCCCCTCTGCCTTCGGGAGCATTACATGTGGACCAGTCACCTATCGGGTCCACATGTTCTTGGCTCAAAGGCGCTGAAGCTCAGTCCCGACGGCGCTGAGAGGGAAATGTAACTCCTGCGCCAGGGCTTGTGGTGCTCCCGCAGCACGAACTCGTGCCAAACTCGAGATTTGTTTCTTTACTATGCATGCACGCAACGATTTAATGGACATTATAATCTCAACATGTGATGGGGAGCTCTAAATTTGAATTTGAAACTTATAAACATTAAGTTCTCTCGTTTTCCTCTCCACCTTGGCCACCTAAACGGAGGGAGTATACTGCGCGGGCTTTTCCTGCGCGATAGGTGGGGCAGTTCCGCCTAGTCGGTTCGACAGAGACGCGAGAAGACGAGGGAGTAGGCTGCTGCAAACATAGGGCTGTGTGATTTGACATCGAGTTACTGCTGGACAGGTGGGGCCCCGTGATTTGACTTGCCATTATCATTTTAACTGCGGCGCTACGACCGACGTGAGTCTCCCGATTCCTGACCACCTCCATACAGGTGCCTCTCCCAATGCTCCACCATGTAGTAGAGGCTGGCTCTTGCATGAGAGCCCACTTCTCCACTTTTTCCTTTCCTCTCTTTCCTCCACATATGCAAAAATGCCATGTAAAGCGCACTATTGTACTTACTTTTACTTGCTCCTACAGGTGCTAAGCTTGCCACATAGGCATAAAGTCTGATGTGGCAAGTTAATCAAGAAGAGAGAGACTAGTTTGGTGACCCAAGGAAGAAACGGTACTAAGCGCGTGTACCTATGTGAAAAGATAATTTTGAGTCTATAGCTAATTAAATGAAGCAAACTTAGCAACACCATTTCATTGGAAGAGGTCACTCCTTGGCAAATGCAATAAATACTAGTACTCCATGTGTCCCATAATATAAGAACGTTTTTGGCACTACACTAGCGTCAAAAACATTCTTATATTATGGGACGGAGGGAGTACGAAGAAAGAGATAGAGAGAAGTAAAAAAAATACACTTATAGCCAACCTTGTTGTAGTATGAGTGACTAAGTGATGACTATGTATGACATGCCAACATCAGATAGCCTAACGCACCGTGTTAAATCTCCAAGGGCGCGACCACACGAGCGACACGACGGTCGTGGTAGGCGCGACCATGATAAGGGCTGTTGGCAGCCCTTGGATCTGAGATCAAACGGTCGCATGCTAAGTTGCTGAAAATTTGCAGAATAACCCTCTAGGATAGGATATTCACCCATAGGTCTAGAATCACGCCATGCAACCGTTCGATCTCAGATCCAAGGGCTCTCGGAAGCCCGTATCATGGGAGAGTGGAAAGCCACTACCCTACCGTTCGCACGCTGGCAGTTCGCTCCTACTCGTCCCTGCACATCCTTCAATACTATGGCGGTTCGCTCCTAGTCTTCCCGTCCATTCACATTACAGCAGTTCCATTAATCCTAACCCTCCTCCCAAATCCATGGCGTCCAAATCTCCATGATCGGCGGTGAGTACAAGGTTAGAACCATCACCGGCAATGAGTTCGACGTCATCTACACCCGTTCTTCCGCGACGGTGAAAGGATGTCTTTCTCGCTTCAGACGCATGTTCGAAGACTCAGATGATGAGCGGCTCGCTGGGCTAGATGTTGAATACACCACAGTCCTGGGACGAGAGAAGGATCTAAAGGACGAAGAGAGGAAGAAGCCCACCGTGATCCAGGTTTGCGTGCATGACTTATGCTTGGTCTACCACATATGCCATGCCGACGTTGAATGCCTGGATTTTAAGGACTTCCTCAAGAGCAACCTAGTCAAATTCATTATTGTAGACTTTGGTAACGACAAAGAAGTCCTGGGTCAGATAGGCCTCGTTGTACGCAACACCTTCGACCTCCAGAAGAATCGGCTAGTGTCCTCTCGTCAGCCTTCAATGCTGACCCTGGCAGGAGCCATGGTTCATCCTTCGTACGGTAAACTGGAGAAACCTCCATACACGTTTCATCGTTATGCATGGCAGCGGAATGTACTAGATATAGACCACATCCACTACGCTGCAATGGATGGCTACCTTTGTTTCAATATCTACAAGGGTTGGATGAAGACCAAGAGCCAAGTGTGCAGTTCAAGCAAAGACGTACCGGCCAAGAGGAAGAGGGACAAGGACGAAGTTGAGGACGTGGACGAGGACTCCGAGTAAGGTGGCAGTGTTGTTTCTCATGGTGCTTCTAATGCAGTGTCTCCGGAATAGTTGCAAACTTTAATTTCAGGTGTGCGTAATTTAATTTGAGGGGTGTGTTGTGCTGAGCCCCCAGCAGAACTATGTTATGTTTCTTCTCGTTACTTTAACTCTTCAGTACGTACATACTAGTATTTCTTACATTTCATCTTTTAGTTGGTATAGTACTACCACTCATTTCTTCACATTATATACGTACAATATATATGGCCAACATCATATAGCCAGCAGTTTAGTTGTCAAAGAATTTCAGGATGCTTAGTTTTGTCAAAGAATTCCAGGATGCTTAGTTTTATTTGAGGGGTGGGTTGTGCTGGACACCATTATTGTGACTAGCCTTTTTAATAGTACTATATGTATAATTTGGCGACGAGCGCTCTCTATATGTACCACCTTTTTTTAATTTAAAGTTTTGCTCCATGGCGCAATCCATGTATACATTTTTTAAAAGGCTAGAGGGCGGGGCAGTCTAGCTCGGTCGATTTCATGAGAGGCGAGGGCCTTTGTGATTTGATGGCTCATTACTGCTGTCAAATCGAATAGTACTACGCCGCCCGCTGCACGCCCGGCGCCTCCATTAAACCCCTTCGTTAAACCCACATGCAAACCGAGAATCCTACTCCGGCCACACGTCCGTTCATGAGCGGGCCAAAATTAGATGCAACACCGGCCGAGCTCCTCCCGTCCGCCCTCAGTTTAAACAAGGTCAGACGCCGGCCAAGCTCCTACCGTCCGCCCTCTATTTACATGAGGCCAGACAGATAACGGGCAAGAATCGCACCCCTCCGCCGCTCCCCCATCTCCTCCTTCACCATTTTCTCCACTCTTCCGATGGCTTCCGATGAGCCATTCTCCAGCATATTACCCAGCTGGGTGGCCCGCCGAGCCCTCCGGATATGGGCGAGGCCGCTCGGTGCTTCACCAACTTCGCTTGGCCCGACGGAGCCAGTTGCCGCGCCAAGCAGGCGCGTGGTTCAGCAACTCGCTGCTCCAGTTCAGCTCGATGAGGAGTGGCGAGTTGCTCCACGCCGGCACGGCGGTGAGCATGCCGGTACGGGCACCATCACTGCCGCGTCGTACCGCGCCACCAGTGTCTGCGGTGGCCGCGCCTCCCGTGTCTGTGGGCGCGCCTCTCGTGCCTGCGGCAGCGCCATGCAGGCAAAGACAGAAGCCGGGTGCGTGGAGAGCGACGAGTCGGTGGCCAGCTTCTCTGTGTCCGCCGCCATCATCGAGGAGAAGTAGAACACGGGAGGCCGCCGCCACTTGGGACCCATGAAGGCCACCGCCGAGGCGACGACCGCGGATTCAGGTGGTTTATTTGCTGCTTCGTCTCTTCCGAGGACCTTCGTCGACCCTGCAAGTGTCTGACGGACATGAGGAAGACAAAGAGATCCGCGGGCGGCCATTTAGAACTAAAATAATTCTAGATACATCCATTTCTAGGACAAGTATTTTCGGACGGAGGGAGTATTAATTATACAAGAGAGCCGGATTGGCACCTCTTAGTTCATGTAAATGTAATGAAATCCATCATGTTTATATGAAGATCCAGCTTTTTATACGAAATCCTTCATGCTTATATGAAATCAGTCCGTGTTTGCACGAATTTCATCTGGTTGGTTACAGTTGTAAAAATGTATGCCGCTGGCGTTTGATGTCGTCCTCCGCGGAAGGAAGCGGGAGGAAATTTGCCGGCTACCGTTGGAGATGCTCTTTATGCTGGAAATAATAGAGTGACATCCAATCCATTTGAGTTAAATGCCTGTATGATTGTCCCTCTATAAAAAGTTAATTGCATGTACAGTGTACACGTGACTTGTAGGGTGGCTACAGCTTCGTACAGAAAGTTAAAAAGAAACAAGTCCATCCTTAATCTTGTATTCTAAGTACTCTGTGGGTTCCACTGTCAGTACAGTAGCGAAAGAAGTATATATTAAATAAGTAGAGTAATATATAATATAAAAATCTAAAGTTAAAAGACAGAATTCGAACTCATGTCATCGCGTTGCGAGCATCCGGCGCTAACCAGCCCAGCACATTTTTGTTGTAGACCATGCTGGAGATATATCTCCATGTCTACTCTTATATATACTCCATTCATTCCTAAATATTTGTCCTTTTCAGATTTCAAATGGACTACCACATACGGATATGTATGTAGACATATTTTAGAGTGTAGATTCACTCATTTTGCTCCGTATGTCTTTTCAGGAAGGGGTCAGATTTGTCCTTGATTTATTTATGAGGTATCCAGATGGCACTGCACCGCCAAGAAAAGAGGGTAACATCAAAATTATGGACTACTTTTTTGAGTATGTTGGTAAGGTCCGGTCATAGTCACTTGTTGAAATCTCTAAAAAGACAAATACTCCCTCCGTCTGGAAATACTTGTCATCAAAATGGATAAAAGGAAATGTATCTAGACGTATTTAGTTTTAGATACATCTCTTTTTATCCATTTTGATGACAAGTATTTTCGGACGGAGAGAGTAGAAAACAGAGTTGGTGATGATGGTGTGCGTGCCATCCTGCAATATAGGCCGTCGGATTTATATCTAACGGATAGGAAAGAAACTATTGCAATTTTGCAAAAATATACCCACACGTCTCTCCACGTTCGCAAATAAGGCCTTCCCTCGTTTAGCCTTTTCTCTCACAAGATAAACTACTCATACAAATGCATCTTGATGTTCCGTGCAATGCACGGGCAGCTAGCTGATTTCTTTTAAAATAGTTGATGCGATAATTGGGTTGAAGTGATATATTTTATGTCTGCCCTGAATGATTTCAGATTCACTATTAGTAACAAAGAAAAGGTTGCCTTGTTAATTAACAGAAAACAGGGTGAAAACTATCACATGAGGCCGGTAAAAACAAGGCACACTGGGTTCAGCGTCATCATCACTACAGCTGTGCGCACGCGAGAAGTCTACATATCGAGGGGGCTACTGAGCGAGGCACCAAGACACAATGTTTGAGAGAGAAACCAATTGACAAATTATGATCAGATCGAGTTGTCACCCTTTTGCTGTCATTATTGGGGGGGAGAAAGACGTATCGAGAGTGTGCGCGGTAGGCACAGAGGCACAACTAGAGAGAGAGAGAGAGAGAGAGAGAGAGTTTGAAAGAGGAGTAGATAGATTATTATCAAGATTGATGTGCCACCCTACTCCTTCGGTGACGGGTAGTGTGTGTGTGTATGTTTGAGAGAGAACCCAGTCGATAGATTTGTATCAAGATCGAGGTGTCACCATACTCCTTCGGTGTTGGGAAGTGTGGGTGTGTGGG
>NC_041393.1:216227684-216229869 GCF_002162155.2 Triticum dicoccoides | reverse complement strand
CACTCACATATCTCTACTCTTATAAAAACAGTTGGTGATGATGGTGTTCCTGCCATCCTGCAATATAGGCCATCCGATTTATATCCGATGGATAGGAAGGAAACTATGGCAATTTTGCAAAAAGATACCCACACCCCTCTCCGCATTTGCAAATAAGGCATTCCGTCGTTCATCCTTTTGTCCCACAAGATAAACTTCTCATACAAATGCATCTTGATGTTCCATGCAACGCATGGGCATCTTGCTATAGTAGGGAGAAGGAGTTTGTGTGACACATATCTAGCTATATTAAGGGATAGGTAGATAGCATATGTGTGAGAGACATTATTATACTTTGAGACATTAGTGGTTGTGGGTGAGCGGAATTAAAGGGGTGGGCGTGTTAGACATAGAGAGCGTGTGTGTTTCTGTGTGAGAGACTTGTAGGACGGGGTAGAAAGACGAATTTAACCCTGACGGAGGGAGAGAAATACACGAAGTGCGCGTGTGTGATTCCGATGCCCACAGGGAAATGAGACATGTATGCATGTGAGAGAGATTGCACAATTCATTCACGTATCACTATCTAGCGATCGTGGACGTGCATCGCTTGAACATAAGTCAATATCTACTTCGTATCGTGGCCAAAGGTACAATATCGATTCAACGCTATAAAGATTGGACACTCACATATCACATTTTTTCTATTTAAACCTTTTCAGTTGTGCATGCCAAAGTTACAGTGATGTTTCTTCAAACAAGCAATGTAGCTATCATGTACATGCACCATTGTTTCTCTTGCATTCAAATTCATTAGTCTTGGATGATTTAAGTTTCTATTTTGAAGTAATTTATGTAATATTCATATATGAATTCAACGGGTATGCAATTTATGAAATGGAGTCTATGTAATAATATGAGGTAACACTTTTAAGTAGCTGACTACAATATCCATTTCTTTTTGTGCGCCTCTACACTAACACGTCAATGCATTATGTTTAAAGTAAATAACCAATGGCACTAAATTATCTATTTACACGAGAAATACATAGGTTGGGCGTTTGATCCCTTTTTTTGTGAACGCGCCACTACACCCGTACGATTGGCCGCGCCCGTGTGAACGTCCAAGTTATCGGCGCATCATCCCGAGTTATTGTCTTTTTTCTCGTGTGGACTTGACACCAGTTATTAACTGCTGACGCCTGCCCCGTGTACACAGTCTGGCATGACCTTCCCGCTAGCACGGTCCAAAATTAGTTGAAACCAGATACGAACGATCCCGCGGGCGGCAATATCTCCCGCCTCCTTCTAAAATTTCCGCCACCTTAGTCATTAGCATGTGAAATCCCCCTTTTGTCCTTGGTGCACGAAGACCAACTGTTACAATACCGCCCTCATCTACATGATAGGTCGGGGCTGCTTTGGTAACTTCCGGTTCCCCCCACTACACGGCACCCCATTTCCTCTCCCCCTCCCGCAAAAACGACTAACTCCACAGCACCAGAGCATCTTACATCATGCCGTCTGTACTTCATCGCCCTTTCTCCCTTCCCCTGTCGAAACCCTAGACTGCTCATGCACCTGCGTACCATAGCCCATTCATTGCAAGCGGCGTCCACCTCGCCGGATCTGCTTCTGCGGCCGCATCTACCCCTCCCACCTCCCCTAGAAACAAGTAAACTGCTCATCCAGCACTGTACCACAGCCCATTCAGTGTCGGCCTTGTCCACGACGCAGGATCTTCTTTGCCGATACTCTCGTCAACTGTCGCGCATCTGCAGCGGCTCATTCGTACTCCCCACCAGAGACGCTTCGTCCACACCCCCCGGAGGCGCCCCACCAACGCCCCCATCGACGGCCTCTGATCCTCTTCGTCGACACCTTCCTCAACCCTACCGGAGCCGCTTCGCCGACACCTTCCTCAACCCTACCGGAGCCGCTTCGCCGACACCATTGTCAACCCTACCGGAGTAGCTTCGCCTATACCATTCTCAACCCTACCGGGGCCGCTTTGCCAACTCACAAGTCCACGGCCTCAGATCCGCTTCCTCACACCCTCATCCAACCTACCGGAGCAGCTTCTGACGCCACGTCCATGGCCGCAGATCCGCATCATCGACACTACCCTTAACCCAACCACCGGAGCAACTTCTGACGCCACGTCCATGGCCGCAGATCCGCATCATCGACACTACCCTTAACCCAA